>NC_135781.1:8627764-8644039 GCF_028453695.1 Augochlora pura | reverse complement strand
GGGGGGGGGGGGGGGGGGGGGGGGGGGGGGGGGGGGGGGGGAGGTTGTTGGCTCGAACGCGCGATAAACAATTTCGCTCGGCTGAAATTGTCGACGTTTCGCTAGAACCTTACGAAATACGATTGAAATACGATTAAAATACGATTTATATTCTCTTTTAGACTATCCTAATCTCGATTCGAATTTTACATTAATCGAACAACGAGGGCGGAACGATAAATGGCTACTTGCGGCTTGTGGCAATTTTGGAAGCCGATCGGTAGAACGAATTCAAGAGGAATGGCTCACCGCAGAACTTGTGCTCCCCAGAAATACCATCGATTTCTGAAATGTCTCGAGAAAAAAAAATAGCCTAGCAGTTAAGTTACTATTATTATTACGAGAACATCAAGGAATCTAGTTGCTCATCGGCCGCGCACTGATTCGGATTCGCGTTGTCGATGAAACGATTCGTAAACTTTTCCCCTTTTTCGTGTTTTCGTTTTGCTACACCTGTCGCCTGTTAACATCGAAACGTTCTACAACGTTTGTCTTTATTCTCCCTCGTGTTCTCCGAAGACTAATAGGACCTAAACGCTTGTTCCTACGGAATCGTTCCCCGCGTACGAGGACACCTACGGTATTGACTTTCGAAAAAGAATTAGTACGCCTTTTCGAGGAAAGCATTCGAACAGGGTCGAGGGGCTTCGTCTACCAAACACTTGCGCGCACCTCGCGCGATTCTCTCGGATCTAAAGACGAATGGCAGTATGTATTCGCAGTTACGCGTCAGAATGAGACAATCGTTTTCTCGCTAGACGATAGACAAATTACGCGTTCCTCTCTTTTTACCTATAAATAAATACTATACTTTCTACACACTGGAATACTTCGTCGGAGTACGTCACGAAAAACCTTATCTGTTACCTTAAAGGGTGGAAGAGAATGAGGCAAACAAACAAAAAGGTAGTAAAAAAAAATAATAATAATAATAATCGTAATAATAGCGATCGTAGTAAAAAAAAAGAGAGAAGAGGTTATGAATAGATTAAAAAAAAAGATAATAATAGTTAATAATTAAAAAAAAAAAAAAACACAAAGAAGTCTTTACTCGGGAGTATAGAGACAGATTAGAGAGACAAATAGAACGGTCCACGGGAATATACTATCGTATCGACAGCCTTGTGATGATTTTGGTTTTATCCCGTCGAGCCCACCGGTCGTGCCCAGACAGGGATGCGTTAACTATCCTTTATTTATAAAAATTCCTCTTCGAACACTTACGAACGAAGCAACGTCGCGGTCGCGCCATAGTTTCGGCGTCTTATAGCGAACACAAACAATGAGACCTAGAGTACGCTAATACACGTGATTGGAAACGTTTAATTACAGACTCGCAAAGGATCGACGAGTAACAAACAAAAGAAACCGGAGAAAAGAGAAAAGAGATGACGTGGTGGTGGTGGGTGGTGAACGTTGACGATGGTGATGAGACGATGACGATTGGTAATATTGGCGAAATGATAGAAGAAGGAAAAATTAGATGAACAACCAGTGAATTGTCGAATGGATTCGAACGAAACAGAGCGCGATGGCGACGATCGAAATGAAGACCGATGAAAGAAGCAGCACCAGAAACCGTGCGAAAATTCAAAGAATAAACCGGAGAAGGGGTGTCTCGGGAGGAAGAAATGAAGGACAGAGTTAGAGAGAGAGATCGACACGCTGGGAGAAAAGGGTTGCAACGACCCAGTTCCGGCGTGCCGTAAAAAAGGCGTCCATCGTGAACGAGGGCGCCACTAAGAGCTAAGCTACCGGAGATCATTCGAAAACTGTCCACGGGAGTCGCAGCTAGCCAATTAAGATGCTGCGATCCTCGGCCTATCGATTATCTACTTTAATTATAAACGTCGACTTATCACTGAATTTTATTATTTTAGTTTAAATCCTCTATACAAATACAAATATGCTGCTCCCCTCTCGCGTTATCGTGTCCTCGCTCGGTTCCCCTACCTGCTCAATATCGTATTTGAATAATCATCGTGTTCTCTTTTTCGTCATTTTAGCTTTTTGGAATACACTGAGAGAGAGACTCCTCCCTCTAGAGATACTTTCTATATACAGACGACGTTCGACCGTCGCCACGGACGTCGAACGATCCCGATCGTCGAGCCGATCAAACTTGTCGGACACGCGTCTCCAATCCGGAAACGATCGCGACGCTATAAGTATTCCCCTCTCACCGGCGGAAAATTAATACACACACACGCACACTAAACGGTTTGGAAAAAAAAAGAATTTCGACAACGCGGTCCCGCAAAAATTTCGCTAAAGTTACGCGCCGATTTACCTCGGCCTTGGTAAGCCCTCGCGCTCGACGATCGCCGACCGTTTCGCGAGACGACATGGCGACGATTGTCGTTATATCCCAGATAGAGTTCTGTCCTGCCTGCGTCGGCTAGGTAACCGCGTTATCTACAAGCACGTCGATATACTTCCTACCGACGGGAACGGGACAGACAGGCGTACCATTTTTTGTTCGTCAGAAGACGGATAAAAAGAGAGATCCAGCGAAAGAGAGACGAAAACAAAGAAAATCGGAAGCGAAACGATAAACCCGTGCCCACGTGTCTCCCGTTCCCGTAATCACACTACTTTATTTAATTCTCTTTATTTTATATCCGTAATGAGATCATCATTTGATTATTGGGTTAAGTCCTCTTTGGATCTCGTCCTTAGCTCCCCGTCACCCTCATCTAGACCCGTGTCGCGATTCGCTCGCCGTCACGAATCTCTCGGTTCTGTTCTACCGGGACAGGGCGAGCAAGTCTTGTCCCTCTTACCTTCACCATGACGCGAGACTGGAGGGCGAACGATCGGCACACGGTCGAACAAAAACAGTCTGTTCGATCATGTCCGCCGCGCGACGAGCGAGACTGCACCTGGAACGCTCTAAGCCGACGTCTGGCGCGGATCCTCGCGGATAAGGGCCGGGGGATCTATCGCGAGTCAGCGGATCTAGATGAAACCGAGATATCTGTCGGTGCGCGTCGCGGCGAGGACCGCGCGGCTCCTCGAACGTCGATCGAGCCAGAGCTACGCAGACGAGAGAGCGCGATCCTTTCGATCATCGAACTGCTAAATATAGGAAACATCAAATGGTAACTCCGCCATCGGGTAACTCTGACTTCCGCGACCAACGAGGAACCGACAAGTTCCCATTCTCGCCGCCAGCTTCGTCGACACACCTTGCTATTATTGCTCGGATTTTAGCGGATTCGGCGCCTTTTGCGGATCCTCCGTTCTCTCCCGAACGATCCTGGACGAAGGGCCAACCACGGAAACGGTTCAAGTGCAATCTCGTTCGCGTGGCGTCAAATACACACATACATAGAAAATACGTAATCGTAATGCAGATCGTGTTGATTGTTGCGGTAGGACGTCCTACGGGGACCGTCCAGGCGGAGCCCACCGTTCCGGCTCCCCATCGGTCGGCAGACCTTCGTCGCAGCTCCGCAGGATGCTGTACGGACGCTCGTTCTTTCTGCAATTCTCCTAGCCGTGGCATCGATCTTGGAAGAACTTCCAGAAGCGTCGCAACCCTGAAGAGGAATCCCCGACGGGCTGGAAGGACCAGTTGCCGGTTCACCGGCTGACAGAGCGTCCTCGCGGCCGTCTCTGGTGCCGTTCCAAACGTCGATGATCATTCTTCGAGTTCTGGCATCGCCTTCGTCGCCGGCGGCGACGACACGACGAGACCGTAACATCTATCGAAGACGGGAGACCAGCCTCCATCCGAGGTACAGAGCCACCGTCGTCCACAGAGTCTCGCGCAACGGCGCCGGGATCAGCAACGACAGAATGCTGTCCGTGGAACCGGAGTTGTTGTTATTGTTGTTGCCGCCCGCGAAACCGGGATTCAGCGCTGGCAGTCTTGACTTCTCGATCTCAGCGGCCTGCAACATGCAACGTAAGCGCAACCGTCCGTCAGTATACACCAATTATTATAAAACATGGGGTGGAATGTTTGACGAGATATACGAAACTGTCATGATAGCTAACTGGATTTAAAAAGTTTAACAAATTGTCAAATTTTGCGGTGCTGAAAAGGAAAGACAAGATTCTTTTGAATTACAGCTTTGATATAATACAATTAAATTTTAAATAGAATTTTCAGTGACTATATTGTATTTTACGTTTTCCAATTATAAATCGGTATACTCGATCAAACGTCTTTTAGGCATTTGCTGAAGATTTATCTAAGGTGTCTATCTCATTTTCTGCATATTCACGCCATCATTGCTGTGAATAAAGCCTTTGTTCTGTTTAGTATAGTTATTAAATAGACCAAGATAACGAATAACGATAAAGACTATTGTAGCCGGAGATACAGTGCGTCCATTATAGTAGAACTCAGCGGTGTGAGCTAAAGTGTTTTGTTCCTCGTTTGCGATATCTTGGAGGTGAAATTGTCGTGCTCCCGGCGGGAAGAGTCAGGACTCGGAGAAGGGAACAGGGAACGTAGAAAGAAGAAGCCTTCGCTCCTAATTGGGACTGTTCTAATTGGACGGAATTACCGTCGATTCGACACTCCTTGCGGCTAAGCCTCCGGCCCGGCGTGGAGAAAGCATCACGGTCTTTTTATCGAGTTCCCTTATCCCTTCGAGTTTACACGAGCAGACGATACGCTCGAGGGGTAGAACGACGCGATTAAAGTCCGCCGCCGTCTCTCCCCCGGGACTCGTTTCCACTAGCGCGAAACACAAATTCGATGGCAACGCATTAATACCGGTTAATTGTCAATTAATTTCTACTTTGAAGAATTCCACGGATCCTCACGGTTCGCGGGCTCTCGACTTGAAATCGATCGACGACGACGCCCCCCCCCCCCCCTCCCCCTGTCCCACCGGTCGGCACCCTTCACAAAAGGTCTCCATTATAACTTCTGCGAGCGATTCATTATCCAATTAGTCATTAAGGATCGGAAACCAGCCCGACGAAGACTATCGATATATACCGTCAACGAACCCAATTGTTCCCGTCCCAGCAGGTTCGTCGAGGAATTATTAATTCCTCGAGGAGGATTGAATCAAGCCCGCATCGTTAAAATATTAATCGGCCCGAGATCGGGAATCGAGATCGATCCCAGGGCTATAAACCGCTCTCTCTCTCTCTCTCTCTCTCTCTCTCTCTCTCTCGGTTAATATTTCCCGCCAGCGATCGTTTCGGTTTCCTCGCATTCGGCCGGCGCGCGCGTTCTCTCTCTCTCGCTCGCAATCAGTGTACGGGACCGAACACCCCTCTCCGCTTTGTTTCCTCGATCGCACCCCCGGGGTCACGGGGACCGCGCGACTTCCGATCCTCGTTTCGTCTTAATCCACTCGTGGTGGCCGGACGTGCAATAATAAACGCCCGAGAAACGGGGAAAGCTCAATCTCCGAGCGAGAAGCTTTTATGGGGTGGTCATAATATCTGGTCATCTCGCCGGGTTCGATCTGCCCCACGCCTCCACTACACCGACACGCCGCTCGTATTTCCTTCTACGGTCGTTCTGTGTACAGAGACGGGAAAAACACTCGGTCCGCCGGCCAACACGCAGGGGGGAGGAGATTACGCGGATATGCTCGAGGGTGAAAGCAAGAGGATCCAGAGGAAAGCGTCACATTAAGAAAGAATTATGGACTATGGACTCTCCTCGTGGGAGTCCTCCTCGTCAATTAATAGTGCCCCTTCTATCTTCCCGACCGTTCCTTGTTCTTTCGCTCATCGAATCTCCTTTCACGGCACCTCCCACTTTCGCCACTAACGACGACCCCTACCTCATGTATCACTGATTTGGATATATACTATTTTATGTCTTGATGATTCAAGTGACTTCCAAATTTATACGATGTTGAGATTCTAGGTTACGAATTATATGTGAAAATCACTTTAAACGAATTTATAAATTAAAATAAGAATGCCTAAAGAATGGAATAGTTCGAAACAGTTTCCTTGGTGCGGACTGCCAAAGTTAATGGAAGACCGCAATCGATACAACCGCGAGACCACTACTGTCAAAGTCTCAATATATAATTTACGAGCCGTGCTTGTATTCGTTCGATCTCGGGTACAGTTTACCAAACTAAACGACATCGGCAGTCTCCGTAGACCCGAAACGATCCGTCTTGTCGTTTCCCTCGGCAATTCGATCCGTTTACAGCTGTTCTCGCAATCTGTTTTTCGGCCGAACCGTTTTCTCCACAAGACCTGGGCGTGATGCCTGTGGAGTCTGTTAAGGTGTCACGCGTCCGGAGCGTTTATCGAGCCACCTGCGACCGCGGCGCACTCGGCTTTTGCTCGCGCGTACTTTCTCTCTGCCGACACTAGGCGTATGAAAAGCTGGCGGTCGGGTTTTATTGCTCGGGGCCCGGAAGAGAACGCCCGCTTGGGCAAGCGGAGAGGTTTCGCTCCGCGCGCTTCGCCGACGGTAAACGCGAAATTTATTCGCGACCGGGTCGCGGGGGATTACGGTTGCCAGGCCGCGCGGTGCGAACGTTAATTATTCGCACCCGCCTTGCCGGTTGCCCAAGAACAAGATTGCGCGTATCTTCTTGGCCGTCCTCTTGGCCGTCTTCTTGCTCGTCCTGCGCCGCGTCCCAATTGCCGGTTCTGTCCGCGTTCGGTAACGCGTTACCCCGGTTGACTAATGGGAGGATTAGCGCCGCGCCGGTACACCCCTTACGCATCGCTGGCAAACCTTAATTCACGCGGTTTCGCGTGCTCGGATTTAATACCTTGCGCGCGCGGCAGATTCAGAAAGTATGTTGCGGATTTAATTAAATATCCCACGGCTGTGCTAGGCAGCCTTCGACGAAACACGCAACCCTTCGCGAGACTCGACCGGAGAACAATGCCCGAGGATTCCTATTCGAACTTGGATTTTCTGACGTTGATCTCTTCGAGCAGTTTAGTAACTTACTGTGTATGGACAAAACCTTTCAACCGAGTAATTTAACTGTGTAGAACAATTTCATTTGATTTTTATTCCCCAGTACTGGCTGGTAAATGGTATAACAAATCCGAACATATTTGATTTCTATAAATCCATTTTGTAACTCGTACACGTTTTCGTTTATATATTTCGTTTCTGATTCAATACATTAAAATCTGAATCATGCTTTTTAATACGTATTGTTTATTACTGCACGTTGTTCATCTGTACTAATGAGAATACCTTTTAACGTACCGAAGCGTTTAGCAATAAGTAATTATTCCCCATTCGATTAAATTACTAACCAGCCTCTCGGTGCATTCGGAACCGCGTGCTCGAGACTTTTAACAACATCCTACTTAGCGCAATCGGGACTTCGTTAGCAAAAGTTATCCACGACGACACGGCCGCTGTATTTATACAGCTTTTAAGATATCCTCTCCGATCAAACAACCGCTACATTACCGATTAAACAACTTCTCGCTAATATTCTTGAAAATTACTCGAACAGATAAGGGGGAAACGCGGCGTGGACAGTGTGGTCGAGAGGCGGCGAACCAATCCGGCGACCTATTCTTATCATAAGTTACGGATCTCCGTGGAAAAAATCGCGGCAATTACGTGCACTCCTCGCGATAACCATTACACGGCTGGCCCAGGTGTGCTGGTACGCTCCGGTGGAACGACGCGGAGGATAAATAAATGGCTCTCGGTGTTTGCGTGGAAGCGAAGGCAGCCTAGCGGTCGCGACTACTGGAAACCAGGAGGGATTATTGTGCAATGTAATTGCGCTGCTGCTCGCCGTGGAAATGGCCGATCGGGTCGACGTTTCGTCGGGCAACGTAAGAAAAAGCCATTAGAAAACGCGGGTCTGCGGTCGTGCCGTGGAACCCGGCCCAGGTAGCAAGTGCGCAACGCACCGTGGAACCGCAACCGACGATAAAATCCGCGGGGTATGGATTCAAGAGGCGCGAGCTGGAAATAAGACGTAAACAGTGGAAAGAGGAAATCTGGATCGCGTGCTGTCGGACCGGCGATTGACTTTCTTGCGATCGTCCCCGGACAAGGAACAACCGGTGATGGTTCTTCGCCGAGAAAGATCCGTTATGCTACCGAGGGCCTAATGTATCAATTTGCGCGTCGGCCGATCGTTTAAATAACTGATAAATGTCGGCAGAACGTTTCATTAGCCGCGCGCCGCGTAAATTACTCCCGGTTCGCGGAAATCTGTGTTGCACTACAGTCCGAACGAATATTTTATCCTGTCCGTGGCGCGAGCAATTTTCTAGCCTCCGAGTTTATCGGCGGCGCGGTTCTCGGTAAAAGCATCACCTCGATGTGCAGTAACTTCTACGGATGTTCAACCTCCTCGCCGTTATTTTCGAGATGCTCTAAACACAGACGAGAGAGACTGATACGAACAACCTGGCCATTTCGTGAACGATATTTGGAAGCTAACATAACGTTCTGAACTCGGAACACAAGTTTCCTTAAGGCGGCAATACTTCTCGTATTTATATTAACTTTAATAAAGATACTTGAAATATAGATAGATATTATTAACAAATGTCATTTCTCACTACGCGCTGCCAGATTAATTACGAAGAAAAAATACGGCATGGAATATATCAAAAAATGTCAAAGTCCGAATAATTACTTATTTACAAAGCCATTATTCATCTTTATCAATTTTTACGATAAATCCTTCTTTGAATGTATTCGTACAGAATGCTGTTGTCGGAGGATAATGGAGGTTCTCCTGTACGTAGACAGGGCTATTTCGTATGCGCAAGATTGCGGAAGCCTGCGCGAACCGCGAAGAAGATCAATGAAGAACGGCTCGCGAGAAGTAAAGAGGCCGGGAGAAAGAAGGGGGGAGGGCTGCGATTGCACGAGATAATTGAAGATAATTTGCTCGGCCCGTGGCCACGGCTCGTGCTGCCATGCCCATTTAACTTTCACGTAAGGGGATGTGACCACTTAGCCGTTACATGCTCGCTTACTCTCCATGCATATGTAAAGCGGTGGCTTCCCATGACGAATGGGGAAAGACGGGGATCGCGGTCGTAACTTTCGCGTGACGGCGCGTTCTCCAATCGGTTCAGCCTCTCCGCCTCGATCCCAGAAGTTCGCGTTTATGAGGGAACCGAGAGCCCGACATCGGGATCATCGCGACAACATCCGGTAAAAGCAGTTTGCGCGACAGGCGTATACTCGATTGGCGCGCAGAAACGCGGCCGGAAACACCTGTTGTTGCCTGTGATGAGGACAGAGACGAGGGGCAAAAG
The DNA here is from genome assembly GCF_028453695.1 of Augochlora pura. Classification (NCBI taxonomy): domain Eukaryota; kingdom Metazoa; phylum Arthropoda; class Insecta; order Hymenoptera; family Halictidae; genus Augochlora; species Augochlora pura. The sequence continues at coordinate 8,634,799 of NC_135781.1, read as the reverse complement.
TTTTCCCCGTGTCGTTGATTCCGCGAGGTCATGAAATATTAACGAGCGGCGCGCGCTCGCGCGCGCTCCGAAATTGTTTCGCGGCGAAGTTCCGCGATGAATAAAGGGTCGGGGGGGGCCGTTACGGTAGACACGGATAGGCTTTCCAGGCAAATTTCGAAACGGTCGAAACAGCGGTTCGCGATTCCGAGGCGCGGCGAAGTTAGCGTCGAGGTAGATACAAAGCTGCCGGGGACGACTGACATAAAACTGGCAGTAAAGGACTGTACGGTAATATCGTCTTCAGTTTCTATTCCGTATAAAGTGACTCTAAGACGAAGTTCCGGCTTTACGATCTTCCCCTGTGTTACGATCGGCCGCCGCGCGTAACGCTTCCGAAGGCACGTATCAAGCTCCGCAAATATAAAAGTGAATGGGGAAAAGGAGCCGGCGATAAGAGACAAATCCGCGTCTACATCCGGAACGCGGTGAAACAAGACGCGCCCCGACGGACACCCGCGCCGCCGTCACCGGATTAATCCGACACGTCAATTCCCCCGGCAACACGGAGGGTGGATCCGCAAACAGCGGAGAGACCCCCGGAGACAATACCGTCGAGAATTCGCCGCGCGATTCGTATTATCAACAAGCCCGTCCTAGGGTTACCGAATCGTGGAACCGATCGGCATCGGATCTCTGACGATCCGGTCGGCTCTAAGTAGACGCTGGGATTTCTTCAATTTCACGGATCCATTCGCCCCCCTTCAATTACCACCACTTAACCAGCAATAATTAGACGTTCCTGGATTGGGTATCACGCTGGCGAGGATCTTTAAAGCGAATAAAGTCGAGACGGGATAAAAGAGAGGAACGCCCTACCATCGCTCGCAGCCACATTCTCTCTCCTTCTCGTCCCACCCCTAGGGCTCGTCTTTCTCTCCCTCTCCCTTCGGCCTCGTCCTCCTCCTCCTCCTCCTCCTCCTCCTCGTTCTTGCTCCGCAGCCGCTCGTTCGGCTTCTCTCTTTCAATCGGGCACGGCAAATCACGGGGAATCTCGTAAAACCGTGAAAGGACTCTCCGCTTTTGTCGTCGACGCACAGTGAAAAGAACGACCGACCGTAATAATCGTCCTGGGAGAAACTATCCTTCCCGCTCCGGCCGACGCGGATACTATTGCGACCGATTGCGTTGGGGATTAGTTCTGTTTCTCCACCGGTTAAGTGTCTATTACCGGCGCATTGAATCTTATAGCTCGATCATTAGCGCAACACATTATATCCAGACGCGTATCCGCCGGCGTTATTATCTTTTTCCCCGGTCTATACAATTGTCTCTCGAAAGGAATCGCTCGGAGAGCATATTGACCCCACGCAGGCCAGACAATGTAAGTGTGATCAAACAGTTCGTACAATATGCTTCTTTATCGAAAAAAATCTACTCATTCACTTAACTTTATTTTGCCTCATTCAACGTAATCCTCGTCTGATATAATGCACTTCTCGTCTTTTCGTCTTAACGTCTGTTCTAGTTCAGTAAACATCTTTGTAATTCGTTTTCCTTCCATCTTTTTAATTGTATAAAATTTTCGTCCTTCCGTATCGCTCTTATCCATCTTAGAAACAAAAAGGTTACACCATGCTATGTCAAAGATACCATCACATTACCGTGTTCATCTTTTGCCAGAAATTCACGAGCAACCAATATCGAGTAAGTTCGGTCGTTGTTTGGTCCTGCGTGAGAAAATATGGAGAAACATCCCATGCGTTCCTTTCACCAGAAATTAATCAATTGCATAAACCTTTTCGATCGCACCTGGTATTGCTGGCATCCGGTGCGAGAGCCTGCGCCCGTTTCTCTCCTGTCATCGACGTTTTCGTAATCCATTTATGATACTGACGCAACGAATAGAAGTCTCGACGCTATGGAGATAGAATCCTGCCATAAAATCAAGCATTCCCTCTCTGTCAGCTTTCCTGTTATTCGTCCTCGCCGGTCCTCTGTTCCGAATACAGTCGGGCAAACAACGGAAAATACGCGCGCGTCGTAAAATCAGTGGCGCGTCGTTTCGCTCGCCGATACATATTTGATCGAGCGTTCCTCTCGTGATCGGGAGGCCAGCGCCAGTGATGAAGTGGCCGGTCTAGGGGCGCGGAGGGGGTCGTACACACTGGGAGCGATACTAGACGTCTTAACGGTGGCGAGTGGATATTTATTGCGCCCGTGGGACAACGACGCTGCCGCCGATATAACTAAATTCGCGTTTATGGCCCCGGCTGACCCACTCCAGCCGCCAATTTCTCTCTTTCCGCGTCGAAAGAGAGAGAGAGAGAGAGAGAGAGAGAGAGAGAGAGAGAGAGAGAGATGTAGCTCCGGTACACGGTGCCACGAAACGAGAGATACTGAATCATTCGTGAGACCATTAAATCGTCGGTATCGCAGACCGGGGCGCGCGCGGGCGCGGGCGCGGACACAGTCTTCCGGCGAGATCGATTTTCCGGAATTGGCTGCGAACAAATACGATGGAATTTTCGATCGATCCATCGATGCCGCGTGAAATACGGGCCCCGGCTGCAAATGTACCGGAATGTTCCCCAGGAAAAAATGCTCGACGCCTCCTGGCGCCCGGGAATTCCGGGTACGCCCGGCGCGAAATTAATTTAGAAATTAAAGGCATAAAACGACGCGCGGGCCCAGGCATCTGCGTATTTCGGCCGGGTTTTATAACAACCGCGATACAAGGGCGGCTTTACGACGAATAAAAGGCATCGCGGGGGACGACGAGAATAGTGACAGGCGGCCGCGAGGCGAGCATGCTACGCAATTATTTTTACGCCGCGCACCTTACACCTGTACTCCTCGCGTCGTAAACACTTTGCGATACGCCGCGTCGGCTTGGGAAAAAAAGGGAGCGCGGCTTGGAAAATGTAATGCCGCGCGATACTCGTTCCCGGAAAGTTTTACGGTGGGACCCGACGAAGGGAAAACGAAAACGAAATCATTCTCTATTTACCGGATTTTACGCCGCGCCCTCCGAAACACCATCGCATCCACCAGACTTTAGTACTCCATTTCGGACATTACAATTTCACTTGTTTACTTGTTCGGTACTAAAGTGATATTTGTAATTTTTCTAGTAGCGCTAATTTCTAGTAGAAATGTTACTCGTAGTAGAGTAATGAGCCACTTATTTTGAAAGTGGCCCGCATTTATTTAAAAATTCAGACAGTTAAGAATTTCGCATTTCAACACAAAATATATTTTGAATCAGTCTACCTATTAAGCATTAATATTTGTCTACCTTTCCAAGGATAGAATTCTACAAGCTTTGCTAAAATGAAATTATATACAACTTAGAAATCCAAATATTCAAATGGATAGCTCAATGTTCTCGGAAAATGAATTTATTGTTATCTTTGTGTGCGTGTTCAAAGTTCCATATACGTTCGAAGAGCGTGCACTGACCTTGGTCTTGGATGCATGGAAGTCGTCGGCGATGTTCCTGAGATTGGCACCCACGCTCGCCCACTGGCTCTCGTTGAATGCCTGGCCGAAGTGGCCGCAGCAATTGTTGCAGGTCGGCTCGCCGATGGGCCCCTTCTTCACGGCTCCGTTACCCTCCGAGACGAGCCTGCGTCTTCGCGGCCGCGGCCTCGGGCTGGGCACCGGTGCCTCATCGTTGCTGCACTCCGGAAACTGGAAGGCAGCATCCCTCGTCGGGCTGCTCGGCGCGGACACGGTCACCTGGGGCGTCACGGCCGGAAGCTGCTCGACCTGCTCGACCGCAGACAACACTAGGTCTGGCAGCGGGAGACGGGACAGGTCCGAGTCGATCAGGACCACCGGATGTTCTCGGGATCCGAAACCGTCGCCGGCTCGCCGCGGCAATCGATCTGTCGTACAAAAAGAAGAATTTGTCATCTCATTGGGAACTCGAAGAGCTTCGTTGTTAACACTAGAAAGACGGGAACTTGAAGACGGGAAAATGACTGCTTTTCAGCAATATAGGTATAACGCACATATATATACCGGAAATGAAGAAGGGGGCGGGGGGCAACAACAATGATTAATAAACGCATTTATATGTTGTAGAAAAAATCACAAAATTATAAGAAGCTGTGTCACTATTTACATAATTATTTTTCTAATTGAAATTGAAAAGCAGTCAAAATGACTTGCTTAGGCAATCTAGTGTTAACCGATTGAGTGCATAGGGTCTTTGACGACGAGAAGTAATAAATACTAATTTGTTATTCAGTGCTTTAACTCTTTGCGCTGCGATATCACTGCATTGCTTAATACTTGTTTGCGGCTAATAAATTCTTACGCGAGATAAATAATTTATATCCTTAGTTTGTATTGGTAGAATTTTTCATTAATTTAATATACTTGAATAACATCCATATATAGTAGCCAATGTTCAGTTGAAAATAATGTATCGTTTAATTTTAATTTATACTTAATTTTAATGTGTCCTTATAATATTAAATTATAGAAATATGAATATTCTATTCTTATTCTCAGTTTCGTGTGTGACCTATTCCTTTTTATCATAAACGCATAAAACAGCGCAAAGTTTAGTTTAGTACAACTTTGATGGGTAACGACGGTAAGTTTCGTAATGAAAAAATAAATCATAATTGAGTCATTATGAGTTTACGAAACTACGAACCTATGAACTAACAGGTTGGCACTTTTAGTTGTCCGACATTCGAACGATTATTCACGTTTGCCGGATGATTAGACACGGGTCCGTTTCTAGAAACGTTCCATCGAAATTCCAATTTACTAATAGTCAGTTCGATTCATTCGTTACATGGACTAGGTCCAATAAGCAGATCAAAGTTGATCCAAGGAAGCAAGGTGCACGGGCAAGAATTATTGCATGAGGATTTTTTTATCATCGAAAGCATTTGTCAGTTAAGATAAAGAGATGTAGTTGCTTTCCAATAACAGCTAACAATGAACATAGAACAAAGAACATTGTTTATAGAGAAAATTACTGTGTTAGCGAATGTAAGCGTCGTGTTTCACGTGCAACATTTACAAAATTGTCTTTCAAGAAATTCGTCTATTCTTTCGTACTTAATCGAACGGTCGCTAAAACGAGCAAGAATACCACCGAACGCCAATTTCATGAAATTGCCAGTTCCTTATAATTTCTAACATGATTTCCCTTGGATTTTACAATGGCTCGAGGAGAAACGCAACGTCGTAGCAACCTGCCCGATCGAAATGGAACCAACAGGAGTACGACTCCGGGTAAAATAGAGGTTCACCTTCACCGATCGCAATATTCGATTTATCTCCACTAATCAAAGTCTTTCTCCAGCGACCAGAATCTAAAAACTTCGACGGGATACGCGCGCGAGCGCGCGCGAAGGCGAAGAACGATTGCAAACTTTCACCTGAACACAAAACTGCGAGCGCCGTCCGCTCAGCCTGGAAAAATGCTACGGGACCGATTTTATTCGCTTGTAATATCTACGCGGGCTCTGACGAAATCTACCCGACACGCGATACCGTGTAACATGCGTCCGAAGGCTTTCCTCGATCATCTTCTAAAGAGCAAGTTCGCCGCGATTCATCACCGTTTCGATCGCTCCGAGCGATCGTTTCTCTGCCGGCGAACGGGGGAGAGAAAAAAGAAACAGCCGCGAATGCACGGTGCACGCGAGAGAGCCGTGGATCAACGAAATACGTATCCTCCGTGCGATTCGCATCGAGCGTATCTGGATTCGCCATCGATAATTAATCGCCGCGGAGAGGCCGGCTCCGCGTTGCGTCACACACAATGGAAATGCTACGATCTACGCACACGCCGAGACGGCCGCCGCTTCGCGTATAAGGTTTAATGCCACTGGATAGACAACGGCCTCTGGTGCCCTGTAATGGCAACGAGCGACATTGTTGGCTAATGATTGTCTGAATTTACAACGACCGATATACCCGGGACAGACTTCGTTCCGCGGTTTCGACACGTATCGAACGCTGCAACACGCAAATGCCCGTGGCACGCACCGAGTCACGCGTTTTTTCCCGCTCGCCAATTGGAGCTGTTCAAGCGGGATATACCGTCATATCGAGCGCGTTCCTCCGCGATGAAAACAAGCGTCAAACGGTCTGCTCTCGAACCACGTCCGGTATCTAGCGGCCAAGGCGAACGTTTCCTATCAACGGGCCGCGGCAGACTGCCTGTCTCGTCGCGGAACGCGACCGAGTCGCACGCTTTTATCTACCGCAGAAGCACGAAGAAGCGCTTTTTTGTTCGATAAGTCCCGAGGCTGCTGCTGCGTCTCGCGTATGCAACGCGTTTCATGCCGACAACGCAAAATAACGACTGCGCAATTCAGCCCGAAAACTGTGCGTCTAGACGATGCAGTCGTTTTTCCACCATTTTTCATAGTCGAATCTCCTGCGCCCCTCGCGGGCTGTGGGCGATCAAATTTTCATCCTAAAGAGTAGTATATTGGAGGGTTTCGCTTTTTCAACAAAATTCTCGATTTAATATTTTGCCAATAAAAAACGAGATCTCTATGAGCATGAGATTTGAAAGCTATCAAAAAAATGTCAAACAATTTTTTATTCTAAACGTTACAGAATCGTTGTTTATTTTCTCATGGAAGAAGGAAATAACTTGTATTTCATTGAACAATGTTGCGTTTGTCAATAAATGTACTTTTACAATTTTCTGAATTCACTCAACGTAGAAACATATAAAATACTGTTTATGTAATTTTGAACGTAAAAATACAAAAGTAAAACTAGCTTCATGAATTGCAAAGTAATCGATTTGAAATAAGTTATAATTAATCGAGAAAATAATTTCAAGGTTTCAATGATCAGCTGTTTTCTTCGTTTACTGATGCGCCAACGTGAAGATAATAATATGTTAAACATCGATTGCGTATTAAACGCTAACACGAGATTGCTCGATTTCGGTACAGAAGTGATAACTTTCGTTTAAAAAAAAATCCGGAATCTCCGCAATAAACTTTATCGTATTGCGTAGAAGCATGAATAATAGCGACGGTATCACTGACTCATCCTTCGACTCCG
>NC_135781.1:8086890-8284722 GCF_028453695.1 Augochlora pura | reverse complement strand
CCCAGAAGCATTACAAAACGCAATTTCCGGGCGCGGCACCCGGACGATTTCTCGTGGCCAGCCGGAATCCGAGGGTGGACAGAGAGACGCGGGATACGGTCAATGCGCGCGTTTTCGGGCTTGACATCAATCGAGTGCGAACGGGGGGGAGAGCCTTTGGTGTCGCACGGACGGAAGCCTGTACAATTAATATTCGCCAATCCTGCGGGCCGCCTTTCACGGCGAAATCGATACACGAAAGGGTGAAAGGTCCTCCGAATATATTATTTCTCCCCTTTCCGTGGTACGCGTCCGTGATTCAACTTTTATTAACCCGTGTCAATTAACGCTGTGCACTTTTTTTTTCTTTTATTGTTCCCCGTTGAAACGCGGAATCGGCAGGCGGTTTCAATAAACAACCGGGCCGCGGAGAACACTGTTTTATTTTCCATTCGATGCTCCTGTTGATTTATTTTAGGATCCGCGGACACGTCGAAAGCATTTATCGACAAGTTACGATATTGCCGGGAACAACGTGCAATATCCTTCCATTGTTTTACAGATCCTGCTAATGCTGAATTGCGACTGCTCTTTGTACAATCTGTCTTACCATATTCATCCGTTTCATTTGTTTACGGACACTCGATCTCGCTCTATTTTTCTTGTCAAATTCAGAGTCATATTCTTCCGATTTTTTTATATTCATTTGTCTCTTTCATACTTTATCGCGATAGCATATTGATTTTTTAAAGTTATGTGGTCAGTAATATTGATTTTTCCTTCAGCACCTATTTTTTATGGCCCCGGACGCAGTATCAAATGATCGATGACAAGGATCACTAACGATACTTAATGACCAGGATAACTATAAATAAGCAGAATCTGTGTTGCAACAGTTACGCTGTATCTTGTAACTCGTTCGCATCATCGGAGAAAATCTATCAAGCTGTCAATCTATATTTCTTTCAGTAAACACAGATCTACATACTAATAATAGAATAGTAATGTATCTTATGAAGTACCTTAACCCCTTGCCGTATTCTGACGAGTCTGATTCGTTGCACAGATTTTTATTAATATCTTGTTAAGTGTAAACGTTATTCCATTCTTTCAAGCCGGAATAAAATTGTCCGCTTGTCATCGGTATTTAAATAAATGTAGACAAACGCGATAAATATTTTTCTTTTTCCTTCCAAGAATATATTACAGTAGAAAAAGTACTCATCTTTGTAATTGCGAAGAAAATAGTACGGCAAGGGGTTAAGAGAGGTTGCAATCCATCTATATACAAACACCTAACATCAGTTTCTCTTCCGATGACTAACCCAGACGAAACATTTCAAAAGCTGCCGTCGAAAAAAGAAGTCTAACAAATCCCCCGTCGCACGCTCCGACCGCAAGAAAGCTAATAGTTTGACAGCATGATTCGCGGCTCGTGCAGAGCACGGTTCGAGAATTGCCCTTAAACCGTGGCCACGATTCGTATCGTCGCGGACCCGGCGTTTTTCGCGACAGAACAGCGGTTAGCTGGTGGGTTAAATTAAGGATTGCGCGGCTCGCGACGAATCACGTACGCGGGCGCATGAAGGCAAATCGGGGTCTAAGAATTTCAGCGCGGCACGTTTTGCAAAGGCCACGAAGAAACAATAAGTTTGCACGTGTCCGAGGCGTTTAACTCGCCGGGCACCGTGACTCCCCGCAGAAATGGTAACCGATGAAAAACGTGACGGTGTGTTCGAGCATAGGGGCCCCGCGCCACGGCCCCGCGAGATCTCCGGTAGAATCGCGTTGCCGGTAGAATTATATCGTGTACAGCGGCCGGCGGCAACGCGATAAGTATACGGTAGTGACAGACGACGGACAATGTTCGGTGCGTTGCAAAACTGTTACCCCGGTGCCGAGGAAACTAGTCGGTCCCCGTCGACCGAGCGAGCGAGCGAGCGAACGACCGAGTCGCCGAGCGAACGGGTTGCATGGGTTTTCGCAGTGAATTATGGGCGTCGTGGGTGTGCCCTACCGCGATACGTCAGGACAACGGGACAAGAATAATAAAGTAAAACGGGGAAGCAGATAGAGAAGGTCGTCGTTTATACCTAGACACGATATAATGACTCCGTTCCGCGATTGCATCGATCTCCTACCGGCTCGTCGTGCGTTCTAATGGAACGATTGCACCCGCAATTCGCCGATTGGTCGTAAATCTAGAGCCCGGTGTCATTAGGCGCGCCATTAAAATTACTATTCTTTTGCACGAGCCTCGGAATCCGACCGGCAGGTACCCGCTCTAGCCTCCCAAGACTAAATCTCGCCGTAAAGATTAACCCTGGGATTAAATTGGATTTTTATCTGACTCCTACCCCGTGCGGCCGGCCCCGTCCGGTAGGCAAGCGGCAGGTTTACGTGTCGGTGAACGACTCTTAACCGGATCGATCGTCCAAAAACGATCGCCGACGTCCGCGTTTCGCCGAGGACTTCGAGAGACAAAGGACCGCGATAAAATTGGCCGTGAAGCGAATCGATTACGATGCAGCTTTGGTTAATAGAATCCCGTCCGCGCGCGATGAGCACAGGTGACCGGGGAGACCGTAGGAAAAAGAGCGTTCTCACGCCGGAAACGTTAACTCATTGAGCTTTCCCCTCCCCCCACCCCTCCCCTTCCTCGTCCCTGCAACCCCCGGCGAACGACCGACTAGGAAGTATTTATTAGATTGGAATCTAAACGCCCCCAAAGAGACCTAAAAGCGTATTTCCTTCGCCGTAGGTGGTTTCGTAGACCGAGCGACCCCTTCGATCGAACGACCTATAGAGAGACCGGTTGTTCCTCCTCGAGGGTCCTAGGAATTAGCGGGTGCGACTTTATTAGCCTGTATCACGGAACCGGCGAGCTCGATCGTTCGTTCTCTCTTCGTACGCTCTTTTTTTTTCCCGCGGATTCGTGGCCGTTGGGACTAACCTTTATGTCTTCCTGCCGACGTAATAAAATAATAATTGGCCTTAATCGCGGCGGCGGGATCGTATTTATCATACCGTCCCTCCGAACGGGCGTACCGTTCCTTCGACAGCAACGATCCCAGGTAACGCCCCAGCCGGACATAAACACACATATATTTCACCGCAAAATCGTTCGCAGATGTTGTCCGGATATTTGAACTGGCCAGACGAGTATTTAATTCGATACGAGCTCGTCGAGTGGCTGCTCGCGGACTCGCGTTTGATAATAAATGAATTTATCGATCACCGGTGATGCTGCGTGCGACCGCGCCCGGACGCCGAACCCACCGCCATTTATTTCCCCAAAAGCTGCGGGAGGCCTCTGCACGTTCTCCGATTCAGATAAAAACAATCAGCATCCATCGCCGGCGAACAACGACTTTCGATGATGTCGCGGATATTCGTTTTGTTTCAAAGCAAGGGAACACTGTACAACTTTAATTTTATTCTTTTATATTCTATATTGGATTAATATAGGATTTTTTTCAATTCACGTGTATATACTAAGTGCGTTTACTCATGGCATATTGAAATTTCTAGCAATTTCTCGAATATAATAAATTTAATTTTAATGTTTTTTTAATAATGACCCAAAGTTGATACTACAGTGCTTACAATTTTTTTTTTAAATAACATCTCACGATTGACTTTTACTATTAGTATACATATGTAATGATAAAAATGCTGAATATTATTTTTCTCGCATTTAAACTCTGGTCTGCTTTCAAAACCTTGTTTTGATCATTTTACTTTCCTCTTCGTAGTAACAATACAATTCCAACCTGATTTATAAAACTCTCCTTATTCTTTAAACACTGTCAAGAATGCATAAAATTCCATGTTCATAAAATGACGCACTCTTCCTCATTAACTGTCGGTAAAATTCATTCCATGTTTATTATATTTTCATTCGCCGAAAATATTTCTTTAACGTTGCCATTAACACCTTACCGTACTTAGACGAGTCTGACTCGCAATTATGATTTTTACAATAACCTGTCAAGTATGAATGTTATTCCGTCCTTTTAAGTCAAATTAAAATTCTGCCTTTTCGCCACTAATATTGAAACGCTAAAGTAATTCCAAGCACACTATAAATATTAATTTTATTTCTCTTCTAAGAAATTATTCCAATCGAAAATTATTTAATCATTGTAACTGCGAAGATAAAAGTACTGCAAGGGGTTAAGTATAAATAAATAGTGCAGAAAGGAGTCCATTTAGGACTCGTAGTCCACTCAGGAATGCACTAACAAATTAAACCAGAAAGGGTGCAACGTTCGCCTTGGAATCTCGTGTTAGGGAATAGGAAACCTCGATCTTACCAAATCGAGACAGGAGTAAAATTCGGAAGGTGGCTCTTGCCAAGGAAAACGCGGATCGCGCCGCGTACAGGGAATAAATCAAACTCGTCGACGTCGGCTCATGAACCGTCATTTCCCATCATTAAAGTCGAGAGAGCATGGCCAGCCGAGCGGAAACAGCCGATTCAAAGGGCCACGGGCGAAACGCATCCGTTCTGCTCAATTTCACCGATTTTCCGTCGCCTTTGTATCGGTTTATCTATTATCGGGACCGTAGTGGCGATCATTAGTATTAGTGTCAAACAGCGGGGCATTGTCGAGCGTATTTATGACTAGTTTACCTGGGGCTTGATCGATCTTTGCTCGCCGTCTCGCCTCGCCTCGCCGCGCCAGCGATAGTTTAAAACCTTAACCAAAGACCGTCCTGAACCCATGAACCAGAATACGGTCCTTACGGTTATTATTTATCGTACGGTGGTGCTCTACGCGGAAATAAGAGAGTGCTAACGGTACACCCCCCCCCTCCCTCCTCCCTCCTCCCTCCTCGGAGTTTACGATCTTTCGGGGTACGTACGGCGGAATCTATCGGCTGCCGAGCTTCTTGACAAATGACCCGCAGCGCTGTCTACCGTGGCGAACCCGGTCCGTAAACGGGTGGCTTGTACGCGAGCGTGCGCGCGCGCGCGCCGGCTCGCTCGCGCGTGCATACGCGGCGCATACTCTCCTCGAACAAATTTATTTCGGATGATTTAAGATTCGCTGGATATCTGCCATTTCCGTTCCGCGTCGTACCGATTACCATAACGAAACGAGTCCGACGAACAACGCGGGCCTCGGCCAGCAATCAATCATCCGGCTCCGATTCCGAATAGTCTACAACGACCGGGGATGATTAATTCCTCGCCGGAGCACCGTCCACTTTACATAGTCTCGCGGGAGCTTGTATCGCGGTGCACAATCCCGGTGACATAATACGGCGGCGTTTCTGGGAGAATGCCTCCGTGTTCTCTTTTCGTACGGGGACGAGGATGAGCGGCGTAGCGGCGGCGGGGGAGGGACGAAGAAAGCGTCTCGTGTTTTTCAGGTGAAGCCACCTGGTTGGTCTAGTGCCGTGTGAACCTGTCCGAGATAGAGCGTCGCTCGAAAAGACACCCGAAGGGTAACTGTTTGTACAAGCACCCCGGTATTTTTATCCGAATGACGGTGACTCATAAAGATCAGAGCTCTCGCATGTCCCCTCGTCGTGCCCTCCTCTCTCACACGTACACGCTTTACCACGCGTACACCCTCGTAAACTCGCCCTCCCTCTTTCGATCCCTCTTTCTCTTCTCTTCCCTCTCCCTTTCTCTCTCTCTCTCTCTCTCTCTCTCTCTCTCTCTCTCTCTCTCTCTCTCTCTCTCTCTGTCTTGCTCCGTTTCTCGGGGGCACCCGCACCAGCGTGGCGCAACGCGCGAACACACTGGGACCACAAATGCGAACGATAGCCGGTGAAACGCGCGATGTGGGAGCATCCTTGAATGTGTACTTAGCGGCAAAGAACACACTCGCCTGGCATGTTAGGATAGAGATTATGTCGTCCAAGGAGTCTATAGTTAGTTAAGGCTACTATTCTTCGGCTGGGTGGGCCTTTCAGACGCCGAAAACGCTGCTCAAAAAATGCTGCGCTGCGAGTCGCGCGCACCCGTCTAACAATTAGATATTAATTCTATTCAATCCTCTCCCGACGAGAAGAGCGCCGCTTCTTCTTCGCCGGTTAAAAGGAGACCACCGGATTAACCTCGTTCCGCTTTTCTATCTTTGGGATTGGATTCCGTCACGCGGCGTTACTGCGGGAAGACGAATTTGTCGCTTTCGATCTGGCGTTCGCGGAGAACGTCGCACGATGATACTGTTCCCAAAAGAGTTGAACATATTTTAACCCCCTTAGTACCGGTCAAAAGAGTCTGTACCTGAGCGAAATGTTAAATAACATATATATGATAAATAACAAATTCAAAAAGGGAGAAGAAATAAGAAGTCAAATTGTTGTTTAATAAAAATATTAAGAAAACTATCTTTCCAACAATAGCCAACAACGATATATCGCTGTTCGATTCTAAGGGGGTTAAAACTCCATATGATTTTTATAAAAGTTGGCACTTTCATAGTTTTGACGTTACTGGATTTAAAGATGATACCAGGACCGTAAAATTGAAATTGAAAAATTAGCTGCTATGCAATCGAACTTGCACGATTGTTCGCTCGTAACCATGGAGAAATATTCAACACGAGAAAGTGGACGGAAAAAAAACTCGAGTGGTGTTCACACCTCGACAGTAGGCGCTTACAAAAATATATCGTTGTCCATTGAGACGATGCCACTTAACACCGAAAAATAAACACACTTGCGACGAAATTGTTCGGCAACCTTAACGACAACATCCTTCGTCGGCATTCTCTTCCTCGGAAAGGAAAGCGCCGGGATATGAATCACGATTCTAAGAATTTAACTCGTACTTTAACTCTCATTAGCCAGTCAACTGTTTTTAACGGCTCTATATCTGTCGTGGAAAAGTGGCAGTATTTTTTGTCGTGTTTTTTTATCAAATAGTTGCCACTTGCTATTTAAATCGCAATTTTAGCGAAAACTAAAATATGTTCGTAAATTTCAATATGATTAGAAGCTTAGGCCAGATCTAGTGTTTCACATTTGAGTGGGAAACATTTTCCGAATTATATTGGCCAGTTCAGCAACAAACAATCCTTCGCGAAGGTGAGCACTTTGCTATAAAAAAAAGATTAGGAGAGAATCCTCTCAACTACTCGGCAGCAACAGTTTCAATTTTTAACTTTTATAGATGTTTGATTTTTTTTTAATTTTTCGTTTATTACGTATGTAGTACATGTTTATATTAAGTGAATAAATATTATTATTAACATAGTGTTAGAAATAACTATAAATCGCCTTCATAAAGGTAAACCAGCACGCCAATTATACCGATACTATATGACATCGAGTGTTCTAACACAAAAATTGATTGCGCTGAACAGAACCTGCCAGAAGCATACGAAAACTCTGTTGTAACACACTGACCTGATAATACAGTTATTAAAATCAATTTAAAAGTCTTCCATTAAAATTCCCAGCACCATAGTTTAACACACAGCCTTAGATCTCGAGTAGATTCGATCAATGCTAGTGCGGTTGTCTGTTTAGCTTCAGTCTAACCGCAAAAAAATTGTTCGCTGCACCCCTGACAATTTCCTCTTATTTTCTGTCATAATTCCTTCTGCTCAGTATAAAATCCAGGTGGTGTTGAGTCACCGAACACGGTGCACTATCTCGAGAACGCGGTAATTGAACGAGCTCCGGGGAAGAAACTCGTGGAAAACAATTTTTTATTCTATTTCCCCTTATGAAGATGAACGAGGATCGAATGGCGGCGCAATGGGAAAGGGGTCGTCGCGTTTTCATGGCAGCAATTTTTCCGAAAAAAAGCGTCGGCCACATGGCCGGACCGGGCAAAAGGGCGAATCGTGGCCACGAAAATGGCACGTTTTATGGTTTTATAATGCGAATGGTTGACCGTGGTGCCGCGTGGGATGAGACGTAACACATGGCTGCTCTCCTGTCTGCTTTTCGCTTTCCAGGTCGCAGGCGCTCATGTATATGTATAGACGTCCCGTGTAGGAGCACGAGAGCAATGGGGTGACCAGTGTTCGACTGTCCACTACGAGAGACCGGGTAATGAGCCGTCACGTAGCCCGGTGCCCGCTCCCCCAATAAAATCTATATCAGAGAATCCCGAGCGGGGGGCTGTTCCCGGTTTTTTCTCTCCTCTCGTTTTTGGTCCGCGGAGCGAAGCAATACATCATTTCTCGACCGTCGTCGCCGTTAGAGTACCACTAAGCTCGCTTATTCCTTCCAGTCACGGCCTCGCGACCGTTCCGCCGTCCCCGGATTTGATTTATACGCTGTCCTCCGTATCCCTGGTTGTCACTCCGGCCTCGAACACGATTCCCGATATCGGAGGAGCTTTAAAACGTTTACCAATCATCGACCCATTCGATGGGGTCAACCCATTCTCCTCCGCCGGTGTGTGTTGCCCTTTTACTTTTCCCCGTACACGCGGCCGTAAATGGGTTCTCTCGTGTTTCAGGTATAGATGCGAGCAATGCCAAACAAACGGAGAAAATATATATCCACCTAGCGGGCCAACGTCGTGGGAGAGGGTCTATATTTACGCGGCAGTGGTTTCGACTTTTTTACTAGCACCGTGCCCGCGGTTGTATCACTGTTATATTTAGGGAGCCGGAGCCACGAGCACCACCATCACCATCACCACCTTGTGACGTGTCAGATGCAACGACTCGTGCTTGCCTTTTTATCGAAGGGGGTCGAGACCCTTCGTAAACCGAACTATTTCAGGTCGCATGGGAACCTCGTTTAGCAGGTGCCTCCGGCTGATTATAAATAATCAACGTTTCGCCTCTTGCCACTCCGACTCTCTCTCTCTCTCTCTCTCTCTCTCTCTCTCTCTCTCTCTCTCTCTCTCTCTCTATTTCTCTCTTTCTCTGTTTCTCTCTGCCTCTGCTGCTGACTCTCGGCCTGCACGATATACGGTCCGCTCGTAATTATTCGAACTTGAGACGTCCGGAAAATAGAACCTTGCGTTTAACTCCGTGAAGACTGACAAGGGGACCCCTTATGATAGCCTGAATATGTACATGGTGTTTGGTACGGCAACCTAGGCAAATTTTAGTACATGTGTGCTATTAGAAAATTTCCCTCACACTTAATGGAATCTCGTTTTTGGAATATTTTGCTAAAATGGAAAAATATTTCTGAAACTTATTTTATTACATGGAACCCTGTACTTTTAATATGATACAGAGTCAAAAAATGTAATTACCATGTTTCCGTTCTTTATGATAATTCTGGTAACATAAATTAATACTAATTAAAATTAAAAGTAATTTTCTTCATGCATACATCGAATCCAATGCATGCATTGACGATTTAACGTATAAATGCATAGTGATACATGTCCATTTATTAATATAATTATTATTTTTACTCTAGCAGGCCTATTAAATCAAAGTAAAATACAAAGATAACAGAAACTGTTTTAGAAAGTTTTAAAATAAATATGAAGCCTTCGTACTATTTTTCTACAGTTTCTTAATTCATAAATTAATTTTGAAGTACATCACGTATAAAAGAGTTAATAAATTCATACTTTCCTTCATACTGATTTAAAAAGTTTTAACATAGATTGCTAACTATGTGCTTCTATTTTCAAATATACAAATAAATATCTTTTTTTTTTTAAATTAGTTATTTATTGTCGCATCAACCACTGGTGGGTTATTAACGACATAAAGGGATTACAGTTCATTGTACATTTTGATTTCTTTTATATCTTTATTTCTGCGACTTCATATACATTTTTAGATTGCAAACCTTTATATCAACTACTATGCATCTTTTGAAAGAAATAGAAGTCCATTTGTAATTCCTATCTTTAACCCCTTGTCGTACCATATTCTTTACAATTTCTTTACAAGTTTAAAAATTGGTGACATGAGAATAGAATTTGAATTCTACTTGAAGGAACGGATGAACGATAATGCCTAATAGCTTGTCACTAGAAATCTCCATTATGAGTCTGATTCGTTAAAGTACGGTAAGGGGTTAACAACTAAAATGTAATGTACCAATATTCTTTCATTCTTTTAATACGTCTACCGTTTTAATTTTCAACCACACATTTTTGTCATCGATGTATAAAATCTGCAGTTTATTCGTGTCATTAGTTTCAATATACTACATTACATAATCACTATAATTCCTTTCACGCTGCGTTGATCTTATTTATCCTTGTGCGCACTTATTTGTCCTTAATATTTTTAATAAAAGGACCAGACAATTTTTGTTCCTTTTATTGTCTTTATGTATTTTTCTTTCTAAGCTTTGATAACGGAAGAATTTATTTTTATCTCGATATAGGAGAAATTAATGATATTCATATTTAGTAGATCTTGCATGGAATCTGTATCACGAGTCCGACTCATTTTAAATAGTGCAAAGGGTTAAGAAGATTCGGGGAACGTATCTGCCTGTATACTCGGTTCTCAGAAATAGGATAAAATATGAAATCTGTTGGTTGAATAATTACGAAAGTCTCTCGCTGCCCAATACAGAGAGGAGAACGTTCAGCCACGAGATACATCGGTTAGGTTATGTTCGGCGCGTATATGCTTCCGCCGAACACGCGCAGCCAACACTCCTTGAAATAATAAAGAGACAGAAACGTCGGGACGAACCGAGAGATGCTAGAGGTCGGGGCGAAGGTCGAAAGAAAAATATTTTCGTTGCAGTATCGGTGTTCCATTAGCGATCGGCGATTCGATGTTCGAGAACGGCCGCCAATGCAACGTCTGTCGAGAGGCGACGGATGATCGAGACGTCGAGCTAACGATCCGGAGCAACCGGTGAATCGGCTTCCAAGTGAGCGAATGGACTCTGAAAGCCCACGGGTTTCAACAGGTGCTTTCGCGGACCTGAAGTATGCAGGTATGCAGAAGTAAGCACTCGTCTCTTAAAAACCTCTTATACGTGCACACTCCACTTGTACACAAAGCGGGCCCGTATATTTCTCCTTTCCGCCTCGAGGGCTCGCAGAGACTCTCTCGAAAAGTGTGCGACGTGGTACCCCCTGCCACCATCCTTCTCCTCCTCCTCTCTCTTTCTCTCACTCTCTCTCTCTCTCTCTTTTCTTTTCTACCATTTTGTCTCTCCTCTCTCGTTCTCGCCGGTGCATGTGCAACCACCGAGCATTGTCATATTCCCCGGGCCGTAAGGGAATTTGAAAAGGACCATCGTGAGGAGAAACGTTTTGCGGTTAATAAGCTGTTGGTAAAACATGGTGGCCATTAAACGTGAGTTTTTATTACATAATGGAACTCGAAGCTCCTTTCGGGGGTCGTGCGTGCTTTAAGTGTTAAGTTTGCGGTTATAATAGATCTCGCCCCCCCCCCCCCCTGCGTCCCCACCCCCCCCCCCCCCCTCCTCCCCCCTCCGGACGCACGTTAAGTGCTGCGAAAAGCATTCAGCGCGAGCGATTCGGATCCCCGTGTCGCCCGCTCGAGACACGGCAAATGTTGTTCCGCGCCTTTGTGCCGACACTGGTGCCCTCGACGCGGTTGCGCTCGTAACATGCGTAGGTACTCGTTCGCGGGACGGGCGGTGTCCACGGTTCTCGAGGCGGGTTACCTTTTGGTTTTCTGGCTTCGGAAGAGTGCTAGAACACACTTTCGGGGGCCCCGAGAATGCACCCTTTAAACGTAACGCGCGGCGAGTGTATTAAATATACGGGGGATCAAAGAGCACCGATACGCCGCTGCTGGTCCGGTGTTGCGCCAACGGCGACGGATGTTCGAAGAGGAGCGGACGGACGGGACTGGACCCCGGCTGAAGAAACGCGAAATATGAAATTCCGGGTCGGAACGGCTCCGGTCCGGGTCAATTCCCTTCGAGATCACTCGAGAATCAGGCTCTATTCTACGGGATACTCGAGAAGATTAGACTGTCACAAGCTTTTTTCCACGTTTCCAGGTTTCACAATAAGCTGTTGCCGCCACCGTCGCGTAGCCCCGAAGAGGGCAGCCGGGACCCCGAGGGTGGATGCATCGAGTGACCGTATCCACTCGAAACAAAAATAATTCTGGCTCGGGGAAAATAGGAGAGAGAGAGAGAGAGAGAGAGAGAGAGAGAGCGAGAGAAGCGGGGCAAAGGAAAAGAACAGAGGGCAAGAGAAGGAGAGAGGAAGGCGAAAAAAAGGTATAGAAAGCGGGTGGCGGGGGAGAAGGAGAGAGAGAAGGAGAGAGAGAGAGAGAGAGAGCTGGAGGTACGTAAGCCCCTCGACAATGGGGAAGATATTTTCTCTAATGAACCAAGACGAGTGCACTCCAGTGCCAATTACACTTCAACCGCGTTCTCCGTATTTCGCTCTACTTGACTTCTGTCATTTCAAAGCCAACGAAATGTTGGAGAGACAAGGGGCGGCGGGGGAAGGCCCGCGGGAGGGAGGGGATCCGCTCGCGATCGATGCTAAGCCTCGTGGCCTTCCCATCTCGTTCTGAGCAATAAAGCGTGAGACGAGGAACCGAAGCGAAGAGATAAGCCAGACAATTAATTCTAAGACGAATCCAAAGACGAAGAAACTTCTCGGTGATCCGCTTCTGGCACGAGGTATCGCCTTTTTAGCCGGCCCGATGAATACCCGCCTCGTCGGGCTCGCTAGACCGAACAGTTAAACGACCTTTTCGAGGAGGAAATTGCACCCAGTCAAAGAGGAGATTAATGGATTCTTTTATTATTCATTAATCCACCCTTTACACTCGGCACACGGAATAATACGCTCGCGGGACTACGTTTTATTTCTAACGAGTCGACGGATCGTGCGACCGCAGAAGTATTCGGGACGAAAGTCAAATTTCGAAATTTTTCGATTTATTTGCACAGTTGACACCCTTTCAATACTTCTGGTGGTAAGAAAATTATGTATGACCGACACACTATTTATGTATAAAAGATTTTGACGTGTATCATGTTACTAATAAAAAATGTTTCTTTCACATTAGGTTTCTGTGTCCACTAGATCTATCAAGAAGGTGAATTTGTGATCAGAATAATATGATTCACTAAGAATATAAATTATTATATTTTCCGCAATATTAAGCATTCCGTTAAATTAGCTACCAATTTTAAGAAACAATCTTCTCATTACGCTAAACTCAGATTCTAACTCACGGATCCGTCTTTTAACCCTATGCACTCGAGTGGTGACTCTGAGGCACCACTAAAATTATTCTACCACGCTCCAAAATAATATTTATACTAGTTTAGATTTAAAAAATTACCAACAGTAAAACTGTTGGTATCAGTCGGAAGAAAAGTGCACCTTGTAAAATAAAATGGAAATACTATAAGCTAGAAAAATTATTTTAGATTTATAGTTGAAATGGCTTCGGGTGCAAAGGGTTAACATCTGTTTGAATTACATCGACTGTTTCTAAACACATTCTCAGAGTTTATTAATACAAACGCGGAAATAGCTACACCCATTTTTCTACTTCAGGCGGCACTTCAGACGCTAATTAGAGGCGAAGCGTAGACGGTAATTGTCGTTGAACAAGTGAGTTCGAGTTGAACCGGTATCGGCGCGGCAATCGTAATCAAAACTAAGTGCGCATCTAATTAATGCGGGGCGTGTGTAGTTCGGGTTACCGAAACTAGACGCGCCGATCTCGCGATGACGACGACGACGACGACGACGGCGGCGACGGTCCGTCTTAATTTAGCATAGATTACGCAGATCACAATAAACCAAGTTGATAGGGTCAGTCCGAGCAGTAAGCCTTGATTAACGGATTTAATTATGGGATTGTGTGTGAGGGCAGGATTGCAGCGGTCATTATAGAGGTCTTAGTAACCCGGTGCGCTGTACGCCCTGCGTCTAACCATGGTACACCATGGGCTGCGGCATGATGGTTCGTGCACGGCTCGCGTCCCCACGGAACAACGATAGCAGGCGCTGCGATATCCATTTCACCGGTATGATTTCCACCGCGCGAAAGAAAAGGGAAAAAACGACCGAGAGAGATAGAGAGAGAGAGGAGAGAAAGAGAGAGAGAGACCTCTAATCGTCGTAAACGTATTACACGCTTGGTTCGAACGGTTTCATAATGGAGCCGTTAGCCGCGGTATCAATTTTCCTCTCGGCCCGATCGCTTTTACCGGTTCGCACCTCCAGCGAACCGTGAAAGGAACAAAAAGATCGTTACAAAATCAGAGGTGTGTCGCAGCGCTGGTAACCGACAGCCGCGGCTGTTTTATCCACCCTGTATGTATATGTATACAGAATGGATCGGGAATCGTGGTTGTAAAGGGATGCTTTCTACGATATAATAATTCGGAAACTTGCGATGTCACTTTTTCTTTGAAACATCGAGAAGTTGGAATTTTCATTCAATTATTTGTGCACTCGTTGTTTTTTTATATGCTAAATTATTTACATTTGAAACATTTTCCTAACGTAACGTAAACTTTATAATTTGAACGTTTACTTTACACTTTACTTTGCTCGTAGAGATGTCTAGTTGAAATGAATAATTTGTTGTACAATATTAAACGCATTAATTTATTATTAATTAGTAACCCCGGGTATTTTTGTAAGCCGGGGGGAGTATTTATTGATAAAATAAATTTCAGTATCTGTGTCTGACTGTATACAGACATAGATATTTCTAAATATTGTTCTTTATTGTGGATAGTGATCAAATAGTATCAAAATGTATATTAAATATTTTCTACTAAGCGAAATAGAAATCCTATAATCGCCACGGCTTCAATATATTAGTTAATGATCTCTTCTCAATATTAAGTTCTATAGAAAGGTTAAAGGTATAAATTGATAGATTTTGATAGACTTTCGAAAGATTGCTATCAATTTACCCAATTTCTTTGTCTCGAAAAGAAGGGATGGAGCCAATGCAAATACAACAATTTTTTAGTAATTTGAATATTCAATATGTCGAATAAAAAAGTAATATATTCGAATAATATGTCTCAATTCATTCGTCTCGAAAACCAGGGATGAAGCCCATCCAAATAAAGACATTATGTAAAAACTTTAAAATTTTTGATAAAAGCAGCGCCGACAAAAGACACGTGGATGCAACGTAATTGAACGAAAACTAACAATCGCAAGTGGCAACGACTCGGCCAGAAAACCGTAAATCGAGCACGACGTATCCGCCAAACTTTCACATCCATTTGTCCGGAAAGCCAGTTATCTAAATAAAGAAAGGTTATAGTAATTTGATTGTGCCGCGATATTGTGTGCCGCATGTACACGTTGATGAAGTTCATCGAGGCATATTACGCGACAGGATGCCGTAGACTCCCATGGCCCACGGGGAATAAGGTTTTAGAGTTGAGCCGGCCCTCCCCCGCCCATTCTCCGTCCTCCTCAGCGAACCCTCTCGCGCGGCAAACAGGGAGGCGCGGCGGCGCGGCGGCGCGGCGGCGGCTGCTGCTGCAGGAAAACGGGCGAACGCGAGAGATAATTAAGTCCGTAATTAAAAGACGGAATCGCGGCTAAGCCTTTCACGGTAGCTAAGTGACAAAAGCAATCGATCAAAGGGACAACCGTGGAGTCGATTCACGTCGAGACGCTCGATGTGTACACGGGACGGCGTGTACGTGTTCGGACCATTAAGGCCTCCTATCATTTGTTACCATCAGGGATCAGTGTATCCCTTAATACCATGTTTCACGGGTCCGCGACTTCGCTAGCAGAATATAAGCGTATTAACCAAAGTATTCGGCGCGCTCGCCCGCCCGCCCGCTCGCTCGCTCGCTCGCTCGCGTATTGATTCCCTTCGCCCGAAAACGGACACCCTCCGAAAATCGTCGTTGGGACCCGGCATCGGAATCAATTACGCGGCCACGGTCGAAAGCGTGTCCATAGCTCGGCGGTACGCACCGGAAAGGAGAGACAGTCCGAATCTCGATTACAAAGATCCGCCTCAAGACGTTCGGTTTCCATGAATTCCCGCGGACACTCTTAGCAGCCGACGGGACCCTCGGTGAAATGAAATCACGGTCAATCTGACGTTATGCAAATCGGCGGTCGCTATCTGGTCAGTTTTGCATATGAATACCAAAGGGTCGGAATACTTACGAGGACCTGCACGACCTTAAGATGATGCTAATCAGTGCTCCTTCGAGGACGCTGGGCTCTATCCACGGTTCGTTTGGTTTAGTGGTTTCGAGGGTCAGGCTCTAGTCAACGATACCGGAGAGAGACTGTCTCGAGACGAGTGAATGGCAGCGAACGGCGTCGCACGCTGAACCGGACAAAAGGATGAAATTACTTTACCAGCTTCGACGGTCTCTCGATCGTTTTCTAACAACGTTTCGCATTGTCTCGGTAGCGGAGACCTGCTTCCTAACGTTTCCTCGGCCGTTTCTCCTAAAAATTTATTGAGATCGTCATCTTGAGGATAGCAATAATCTAAAGTGCTGGAAGAAGAAATAAAAGGCATTTGATATGATTTCTAAATGATTATATTTAATTGTACGAAACGTTCACTTTATATATACATATATATTATTATTAACACTTTATCGACCGGTATCTTTTTTCCCCGATCGGTAGTCTGTGAATCGGTTGCCATAGTAACCTTTAATTTGTCATCTATTATTGAGATAAATGTGTTAAATTGTACTACAAGTTTGAATATTATGATATAAATTTTTAAATATTAAATACCTTTCGCGATTAATAAGATAAATAAAATCAAAATAGAAACGAAAATTTTTACGACCGGATGACCGGTCGATAAAGTATTAAATATATTTAATAATAATCGATTATATATATTATTATTAAACCTTCATTTTATACAACAAGAAAGTTTGTGAAATGAGGAATGAAAATTAGAATTTATTTTGAAGAAAAGCAGTATGGAATATGAGATTAACTTTTTGTTATATCCCCTTCAACTTGTATTACACTTAAAAATCATTTTCGCATTTTTTTACTATTATTCGACCAAGTCAATGATATTTCTATGGAAAAAAAATTGTTGCATGGATTTTGAATGCATGCTCTAGTACTAATACAAGCTATATTCCGTGACACCAGGCGAGATTAGCCGGCATAAGGCGTCTGAGCCAATGAGCGAAACAGGTTCGAGCATCCTCCTTGGTCACTGTTTTTCATTAATAACTCGTAAATATAGCCGCGAATTGCATCTTCGCTAAGGTAAAAGTTGCTTCATATGACCTCAGGAACCTCTCATTTCCCGATCAATTTCTCTTACATCTGACACCTTGATTCGATATTTTTTCACCTAATTGCCTATATTGTAAGAAACTGAAAAATTGTTATTTCTGTAACAATTAAGTATTATATATTAAGTATGTATTATATATAAGTATCATATATTATATGTAAGTATTATATATTATACTTTCGACAAGGCATTGCTAATTCGTATTCAAATTTATTTTTGAAAAGTTCTTATGGTGTAACGTAAAATCTTAACATTTTATGTATTGACTTTAGAGATAGTATGCGGTACCTACAGTGAATGTTGCTTGCACTTAAATATAATCAATTACGAAATATGCCGGGTGTTTTAGTATATTATCAGGCACTATAGGAAGCGCGGCCATAAGAGCAACCCTGCGCTCCAAGTATTTTTATCGGAGCGATTGCGCCGACGTGGAATCTAATACAAGGTGGTAACTCGTGTACCGAGCGCCTTCTAATGTCACCGCGTGGTTTCGATGACTGGCCTGAACCGAGTAATCCTACGGGGTAGCACCTACTCGAAAACCGTCGGCCGGTAAACTATTGTCCGGCGGCGGATCGCCGCGATTTCCTAAATTAAATACGGCCGGGCGACAATTGTTGTCCGTTTATCGGCGGCAACGGTATTACCCCAAGGGGTGCGCACCCTCTGATTAAAAATTCTCGCGTGGTTAAGCCTCTGATAATGATCTTCCCTAACCCCTTTCTGCCCGTGGGGTTTATACAGTATGGTCTAAAAACGATTGTACTTACTCAGTCAGCGTGCACGGCGACGGGTAAAGCGCAAATGGCTCGAGGTCATCGCGAACAAGAGTTAACGATCGTTTTCAAGGGCGTTCCGCTCTTTTTTTCTTTTCGCCGCGGCACTCTTTTTTCTCTCCGTTTTGCAACGAGCGTTATCGTCTTTGAAAGATTCTGCGATCGAGGTCTTGCGATGTTGCATGCAGCGGCTTTCCGAGAATTATGATCACCATAAGAATGGATGTGTGCGCGTACTGTTCACTTTATAACTCGCTATTAACTATGAAAGTGAATAACAGTTTTCGCAACCTTTTCTAACGGAAGTTTATTTAAAATTGTGGCCTGTTCAAAGTTGGAAGATATGATACGAAATAGTTAATTTGTTATGAAGTAATCGCAGTGGGCATGTGCTGATTTTTATTCGAACTTGTATATTTTCCAGGGAAAAAAGAAAATCGCTTTTAAACATGATTAGACTGCTATATCCATACTATTTTTAATTCTAAAAAGTGTAATTCATAATATAAATTCAGGAAACAAATAATAATAGTGAGACATATTTTTATAGGATATAGAAAATGATTTCCATAATGAAACTTTATAATATGCGAAAGGTTCGATTAAACGTTATTTACGAATGTATAAACGTGCACAAATTAGTATGAGCAATTCAATAATTGTAGAATAAGAAAATGGAAAAATAATAAATTGATTAACCGAAGATAAAATTTGAAGACTCAGGAAAGCATATACATTAGAATAAAACGATGTAAAATTAAAGATTTCGAATATGGCAAACGTGGAAGAGTATAAATTAGTGACGAAAACACAAATGTATACAATATAACATCTGCGTATAAAAAGGGATAAGTGGACATATATTACAGCATAACTATGTATTAAAAAAGGGTAACAGCAAGCAACGAGTTGCGCCGTTGAACATGATTTGAAAAATAGTCACCGTAGACCATTACGAATCTGGAAAATATGATCGAAACTTTATAACGATGTAGTTCGTTAGTGAAGTTTAACAATTTACACGACGGAAAATTCGTTTTCTATTTATACGTTGCAAAATTAGTTACAACCGAGCAAAAAGTTTCGTGTAATTGGAGCCAATTGAATGGGAGATGGTACGCGCGATTCTCGGCCCGAAGCGGAAGCCGAAAGAAAATAAACGGTATAGTTAATGGCAGGCTGGATCAATTACAAAATTCATTCCTTAACGATTCGAGAAATTAAAGCGCAGCACAATCACTCACGGCACGGTGGCTAGATTCGAAGCGCGATTAATCGATACGTCAGAAACACCGAGCCAACACACCAACCCCCTAAACGGGCGACGGCCGCCGAAGATATCATCTTCGCTCGGGAGAGGTCGTTATTAATTAATACCGTGGCGAAGATTAAATGAATTCCTATTGAAGACGGTCGTCGGACGGTAGACCGAGCGTGAAGTAGGCGGATGCCGCGAAATTTGTCAGGAGGCTAACGACCCTCGTTATTAAAAGCAACGTTCCAGTGACCTCGCGCGGGTAATCCATTCGTATGACAAATCGAGATAATTGCTGGCGGCGCTCTTGATCGTGGCCGTCAAAAGGGAACGAGGGAAGGAGAGCCGTGACATACTTCGCGGGCGATTTGCTTTCGCGAAATTCCATTAAACCAGCGCGATTCGAATAATTGAAACATGGGTAAGGACGCAGCTGCCGAATTCTCTGATAAACGTTCGCCCCGTTGCCGCATTGTGCGCGGCGAGCGACGACGAGAAAAAAAAATAAATAACACCGATCGCGAAGAGGAAAAGCGAGGGAAAAATACGTAAATGCGAGGGGACGGCGACACATCGAAAGCAGGATTTGCCGGCGAACTTTCATTAATTAAATATTCAAAATCGCCATTAATCCCGACGGCACCGCCCCACCACCACCACCACCACTTTTTTCCACTTCCTCGTCCCCGTTGTGCCGCGGTGGTTGAAATCGGCCTCAACGAATCCGACCGTTCCGGATCTCTGTGGCTTAGGCAAATGAAAGCTGCGGCGCTCGCATGCAAATACACACTTTTATGCGCGGAACTGGTGCTAGCCGGTGCTAATAAATTTTTCCACGGGCACGCCGGGACCGCGCTCGACGTGTAACTAATGACAAAGAATTAACCCGAGAGCGTCACCGATATCCCTCCGCGCATTCGGGAACGCTCAGGTGTTGCGGTGAATGGACAAAGAGGAGTTGACCAAAAAAAGGGATTAACAAAAACGATTATGGAAAAAAAATACGGAGGGCCGCGGTCGTCGCAGACGGAGTAGGCATGACAAATTTTCGGTGGTCGATTAACGTTTGCCGCACCTTGTACCTGTCCACCGCCCCGGACCCTCTCGCCTTTTCTCCTCGCCCAATTCCGATTCGGATACGAAGTTAACGAACAAGGTGATTTTGTAATAAATGACACGGGCAAAAAGTCGTGCGCGCATTCTCCTCCAACCCCGGGTTAATTATTCAGACTAAGGGGGTTGTAAGCAGATTGGTCTCACCCCTAAGCCCCTATCTCGGTACAACGAGGGTGACGCGCGGCCGGAGAGACAGAGAGATTGCCGGAGACTTTAAACCGCCCTTACTTACTGACTGGTGTCTGTGATTAGAACCAGAAATATGCTAAGCGGGCTTCCAATTATCGAAGATTTCTGCCCGCGGATTTACGGCCCTCGCCGATAGAGAGGGGGACTCTCTCGCACGCCTCGAATTACTATCATTGCAACGACACAACTCAGGTAGCCCCGGAGTCGTAATCATCGGCACTTCGGGTCGTTCGAACGCCGTAAAGTGGCCGTAAACTGTGCTTCTCGGAAATAACATCGCGTGCAAACGTATTTTACAAATTGTCATTATTAAATAGTTAGTTCTCGGAATTCCCAAAATGATTACACGTCCGGCGGCTTTTTTTAGTATTGTCTTTACACAAGCTCGATCGAGCGAGCTTCTGCATTCGTAAGTTGTTTGCAAATATTAAACATGATCTGCCAGTATATACTTACGTACAATTAATGGATTTAAATATAATTGATTTTGCATTTATACTTGAGGCAAGTATGTAAAAATCAATTATACGTTTTACAAGCTTACAATATACATAATAGTGTGACAAAATAGTTTTTCTTAATTTCCATTAATTAAAATGTTTTTTGCATTTTTATGCGTAAATCTCAAATTTTCTGTGGACACGCATTTAAGTAGGTATCGAAATTTCTATATATTTTCACGAGTTTCTTCAGTTGAAGTTTGTATCACGTTAATATTTCTTAGGTATACCCTTGTTTTTAATAATAGCAGCACAGTATAGCAGCAAATAGCTCTTTGATATTTTTCGATTTTTGTTCTTTTTGCACGTATGTCAACATCAATCCACACATCTCCATTGGATTGAAGTCTTGAGACTGCGTCGGTAACTTCATGACATGAATATTGTTATCGCTCAAACATATTTTCACACATTTTCGGATCATTATTTGCTTAATATATCCATTCTTGTGGCATGTATTTTTCAGCGAATGGAAGCAGTACGTTTTTACAATATTTAGATACATGTATGCATTGATTATGGGTGGGCGTGAACCCAATACTTCGCGAACGTTTCTTTTCAAACTTATAGGTATCTTGGATTTATACATGCAATTTATAGCATATTAAATTAACCCCTTGCCATACCATTTTGTTTACAATTATTGCGATTAGGAATTTTCCAATTGATATAATTTCTTAGAACGGACAGAACATTAACATTTATTCCGTGCTTGAATTTACTCGAATACTTAAATATTAATAACAAGGGTTTAGAATTTTATTCCAATTTTAAAAAACAGAATGACATTCATACTTAATAATTTATTACTAGTAATTTCCATCGAGAGTCGGACTCGTCAAAGTATGGTAAGGGGTTAATGTTAAAATCTACTGTTCTTGTGTAATGTATACTATTTACGTTATGGTTGATAACGTATACGGAATTTTAACAGCGTAATAACTAAAATAAATCATCTATCACGGATAAGAAAAAATCGCAAAAATCGTTAATACTATTATGTTTCGTTGTCCGGGGTAGCCCGCCGATAAACGGAAGCTGCGCGTCGTCCCGCCGTCGACGTACCGCAAACACGAAGAAATTAAGTGTCCGATTCGTCCTGAGGCACGGATATTCGATTAAAAGTTGCCAGCCATAGAGGAGCGTCGTAAAATCAGAACGGAGGAAAACTTCGGAATTGCAGCCGACGAGTTCTTCTAATCCCGACGTACGACGACGACGACGACGGCGGCGGCGAGGGGGTAGTAGCTCGGTACAAACAGCACGGGGAATTGAATCCGCTGCAGCCCCGGGGGCGGAAATTAATTCCGCGTCGGCGACAATAATTTCGGACGCGACTCTTTCGGAGCGGACCGGCCGGAAGGTCCGAGGGAAAGAAAGGATAGCGGAAAATCGTACGGGAACATTGTCGTTAACTTTTACGAGGCCATTAACGTGGCCGTCTTCCGCCGTTGCGATCGCCGACTGGACACTGTGACGTCATCGGACGAATGAAAACCAAAGGAGGAAAAAGAAACACGATGGAAGAATTAGTGGCGGCGGCCGCGAGAGGAAGCTTGCGAGTCTTTGACCCCTTTCGTCGGCGTTCCTTCTGGCGCGGTTGTCTGCGGACAACGTCGGTGGGGCAAGAAACCGCACAAAAGGCTCCGATCTCCATGAAAAAAAAAAAAGGAATCGACCGATCGCGCGCAGACTTCCTCCGCCGGCGTATTTCGAATTATTCCACGGGGTCCTTAATTAAATATTCAATTAAACGCGGCCGTACGAGAAAATCGCGCGCGAAACGGCGCCTGTCAAACCCTGCACGGTGAAATAGGTTTTCACCTGCGCGCGGCAGCTGGATTGCGGTTACCGGGAAAATATTGAAAAAAAAAAACGGGGGGGGATGAGGGTAACCGGTCGGGGAAGACGGATGGCGGGCAAGGAAGAGGACGGGAGCGGGAGGGAGGCGAGATCTCGCTTCGGGATTTGACACGCGTATTTAAAACACAGGCCGTGAGGCGGGTCACGTGTCGGCCCTGTCGCCCTTCCTGCTCGGTCACGTGACCGTCCGTGAAAGGGTTGAGATTTTCCAGTACGGATTTTTCGCGGACCGACTTGACAGATCGCCGAGCTAAGTCTGACTGATACTCGTCCGCCACGGGCTTCGCTTTAATTATGAGATATTATTCGAAGTTCGCGACCCCTACTCGCGATCGGGTTTAATGCCTTTTTAAAAGGAGATCAGCTCCGGGGGTCACGTGATCCGGGATACCTCGAGGATCGGTCGACAACGGGGGATAATGCCGTCGCGGATTCAGAACGAAACAATTAGCCGGCTGTACGCGGTCCCTGAAGGCGTGAAACTCGTCTACCAAAGCGAGAAAAGATGCATGGCGTTCGCGTGTTTCGTTGGATCGATTAGGTCTGTCTCGAACGAGCCGCTGACTCTTTAAATTCCACCAAGAAATCTGAACTTTGTCGCTGGATATCTGCAGTTACTATAGAAAGTTATGGTCTGCGGAGATTTTCTTATTCAAAATAGTATGAATTTATAACAATATTGAAATTACAGCAAAATTATTATTCTTGATTTCTACCTTGAATCAAGTTATTGAACAATCTCTTAAAATATTTCATGTTAAGTGTGTATACTAAATGAAATTGTACCTTAAATCTTCACTATAGTGATCAATAATTGTAATGATAGGAAACGTCTTATAAAAATAATAATCGATGATAAGGAAGAGAAAATTGTTACAAATCAAGTGCGACACTCAAAAGTTATAATAAGATTATGCGATTTCAACTTCTAAAAATATCATTGTTTCAACTTACTACTTCCCATTAATCTATAACTTGTTAAACATGACTGTTATTTCATTTTATAACTATTTAATTTATAACTATTTAAGCATCTAAGTAAATCGAAAACGGTATCGGATCCATGAAACTCGTAGCCATTGTAAATATAAAGAAAACGGTACAGCAAAGAGTTAACACAAGGTCTACCGCTTGCCGTTCATAACAATCGGCTTTACAATTTTTCCTTTAACTTGCTGACATTATAAATACTCTTTCATAGACGTTGACTGAGCAATGATCGAATAAATTTCTTAATCCAAACGTACGTCGCGATATATAAATGACGATATATCGAAATAAATCTCTTCAACGTTACGAAGCAACGCGCGTTATTTATTTTCAAGACTTGTTAGGTTCAGGAGAAAGATGAACAACCGCAAGTCAAGTTCGCGTTTGGTTCACAGTCAAGTACATCTGTTCATTAGGCGTCCCTCTTTCCGGGAGACAAAGAAAAATCGAGACAGCACGGAGACTCGGTGTCGGGATCTCCGCTCGACAAAACTATTCCGGTCTGGCAGAGGAATGCCAGAACAGGAAAGAAGCGAGTGATGGATGCGCCCTGTAATCCATGCTAACTTCCTGCGGGATTTGCCGGTGGATGCCTTTGGGCGACTCTACAGGAAACCGCCCCTAATTCAAATTTGGCCTAAAACCTCGAAATCAAGTCAAGTCACTAAGTCTCTCTCTCAGGGGCGGCGGCGACGGCGGCGGCGGCGGCGGCCCGGTGCTCCCAGACGCTGTTCTAATTAACATCGTGTCGCTCTCGCGGCTTAAGTTGTACCGTTCAACCGGCGCGGCCGTGTCTTCAGAAAATCATTAGAAGGGCCGCGCGACGTTCGAGGAGCCGGGTGGGGTAGTCGGAAACGAAATGGCACGGCCATCGCTCGCTTGTCACGGGGAAACGGATAGGGTGAAGAGACGAGAAGAAACAAGGGGGCGTGCTCGAATGGATAATATCCAGGTTACGAGGAACGGCGGGAAAGAGAAGGAACGGGTCAGAGATGGGGGATAGCGGGATTCAAATTTTCGCAAATCATTCCGCGGGGGCTGGGTAACCCCTTCCCGGATTATCGGGACCCATGTGGCCTCGGCCTGCCGATGGCTCGTTACCGAACCGAGCTTCTATTCGATAACCGACAGATATTGCTATTTATGAACGGTGCCGGGGCCCTCGTCACGAACACGACGACGCCTCTTTGTCTTTTCTCTATGCGTCGTCTCCACGGACAATCACAGGTTCCAGTCACATATGCGACACGCGTCAGACGCACCATCCAGATTTATCTAGTTACAAGATCTGAACTATCCTGCCTTGCAACTATGATACCCAACCGATTCCGGAAACTCATCCGCAGGATTGAAATTGTTCTTCGGTTCTTGTCACGTCAAGAGCCAACTCACGTGGGCAACTTTTCAGCTGCAAGAATCGAGATTCTAGTCACGTCCGTGATTTGTAATGTATTAAAAGAACTGTGCCAAGTGGCTTCCAAGTTATATAAAATAATGATTCCAACTTCGTTTCAAGTTAGCTTATGTAACAACATCTGTATCTATTACGTATCACATATTTTGTCTCTCGGCAATTTATGCAATTGAAACTAGTATCGAAAAAATCCATAGAAATTAAGAATCAAAAATATTTACGAATATCTATGGCATCCTGTTATTAACCCTTTGCACTCGAAGACATTTCAACTGCAAATCTAATATAATTTTTCTGGCTTCTAGTGTTTATATTTTATATAACAAAATTTCTCGTGACTCATATATAACAATTACACTTACAACAAATTTTTCAATCTAGGCTTCGGCGATGTCTGTAACAATAATTTTGGACGGTGCTGCAACAATTTTAATGGCGCTGCAGAGTAGCCACTCGAGTGCAAAAGGGTTAAAAGCATGCGCATGAAACATACTTCAATCAATCAGACTTCGATCGGAAGAATTTTTAAATAATTTTCTGAACGCAAAGAAGCGCGGAAATTTGGTAAAAAAAATAACCCATTGCAATTGTTGGAACAGATATTAGGGAACGCGTAGACACAAGTCTCTCGACAAATGGCAACGTCCTCTGAAGTTACAACCCCTGATTTCTCAAGCAGATTCCGAGTGGCGACCCCCTTAATGTTCCTAATGCCCGACCTTACTTATGTCCGGCTTAAGTCGATGAAATAAACGCCCGCCGGGGATCGTCGTCGCCGTCAAAGACATTCGTCACCTCTTTGTCCGATGCGCAACTATACGTGTGCATAGATCGGAGCAATTAGGTTCCGAATTATATAGTGTCGAACTGGTATCGCAGGCGGTATTCGAATTACGTGAATACGTGGGGTGCCGTTGTAACTGTTAATATTACTTTAAGCGGATTATCTAGCTAGACGCTTGACGATCGTTCGAAACAGTTTCCGAACTTGTCTAAAAGTTTCGGAACTAGCACCGACATTCAAAATGGAAAGCTTGTATAAGTGATGATATAGCTAACCAGTGGTTGTTTCATGTTAATTGTAATAACATTTTTATTCGAATCGCGGTGATAGTGTTGGCCCACGTTAATGTATATACACATGTGTGTTGTATTAAAACTAATCTTTCTTTAAGGCTTCTTAAAAGAAAATTAATTCTGATAGAAATTGTTAATCAATTTTTAAATGCGATATAAATATACAATGCTTATTTATACAATAATACAAGAAATAATTAATCAGCAATTATTTATAAAATGTTATTTAATTTCTCTAATCCTGTGTGAATTTTAATACAAATTCTTAAAAATAAGTAAATCTAAATTAAAAAAACAATGAATAGGACGCGACAATGGTTAATTTTATTTATAAAAGGGTAATAACCTAGAAAAGGATTAATTTGGGATAGAAAACATTTACAATATGACGTCATAATATTCACAAGGTACCAAAACTAATTAGTAACAAGTAAGTGGGATAACGTAAAATATGTGTTGTATAATAAAACATAAACTTGTATCTAAAAGGTACGTAATTAAAGAAGTATGCGGAGATATAGTTTTCCTATAATCAATTATCAAAGTGATAACATAACCCGAACGGAAAGTTCAATATGACCGTTTTATGGCCCACGCGGCACTCACTGTATTAACTCGTACGTCAGTGACCCAAAGTTTGTTTGGAATTTTGCTCCTAAAACTGTCGCGGTACATTTTTACATCGTAAATAAATATGTACCTAAAAAATACAGACTGAATGCTATTCTGCGGTATTCCGATATTATTCCATCGAAAACGAACTTGCCAAAATGAAGTTTGCGTAAAAATTTCACATAATTTTTCAAATTAGTATCTGATTTATTACAAAGTGTTATTTATTTATTACATTATTTATTACAAAGTATTACAAATATTATTACAAAGTGTCAATGAAGTTACTATTGTTGACTTGACTACTTGAGTTCTGACAATTAATTAAAATCTTTACACGTTTCATTAAAGTCTACAGAAAAACTAACGTGTACAGAAGGAGTGCCTTTGATGATATATTGAATAAATTAATAAATTACATTATAGACAATCTTCATACAGGTAGACTTCCTATAACACGGCATCATAACACTGTTTCGTTCTAACGCGATAAGAAAATTGATAAAACATATTTAACATATTTATTTACCGTACTTAAAAACTAACATACCATAAAGTAATAACGGGAAAGAATAATGAACTATAGCGGTCTTCCGTTGAAAGATAAAAATCCAAAAGGTAGCTGCAAAATTGTCTATTTTCATGCACGAAATCTGCAATGATCTTGCAGGAACCAGCAAACAAACCATATATAATGATAGACTTTCTAAAGAGGTAGAAGATGTAAAAAATTTAAATGAAGAAAAAGTAAAGACGACGTCGCTGGACCGAAAAATAATATTTTCAGTTCTAATAGTAGCGATAAGAATAGTTACATCAAATACACGTACATTAATATTTTTAATAAAAATTAACATGCTTACATGTAATTAAAAAGAATTTTCGTTGTTAATAAGTTCTCAGGACACATACATTCTACATTACATTCACAATACATTCACAATACAGTATTAAATTTAAGGAACATTACGCTTCATCCTCGTAGTTGGAAATCACGAATGGGAATATTATTTCGACAGGGTTATTAATCTGAACCGGCGACGATCTTCTAAGCAGTTTCAAAGCTCATTTCTCAACGAGCACTACCGATGTCCGGCTTAAGTCTGCAAAGCTCTCGCCCCGGGGGGATCTCGACGATGGACTAAGATATTTGTCACCTCATTGTTCACCGGTGCAACCGGGTCCAAGTTCGCGGACGGAGTTTAATGTCACGCAATTCCTGCGGGCCGAGAGAGAGCGCCGCAAGGATCATTCCCGCCGGCAGGATGTCCTACGATATATCTTGCGCAGCCCGCCGACGAAACGAGCCCATTCGAAACACAGCCGCCGACCGTTTCACGCCCGCGTTACCGTTTCTCGGCTCGCTCGAGCTGAAACCGAGGCGACGCGATGCGCGAAAGACGGGAAGATAAGCGCGTCGCGGCGCAAACGACGCAAGTCTCAATTAGCGCAGCTTCCGAACGATGACCGCGAGAGCGTGGCGTCCACGAGCTCCGCCGAGCACGGGCGAGACTGGCTCGCTCGGCTATAATGCCGTTAATTAATCCGCGCGGATGTATAATACTTCGGTTCCGAACATTACCGTCCGTTGCGCGCTCGGTATCGTTCGCGGAATTAATATTGTTTGACCCGGTTTTATCACCGCGACCGCTTAATGGGTTGTTTCACCGTCAGATGCACCTTCGTTATTACCGTGTCTTTACTGCGCGATAATAAACATTCGAAACAATGGCGACGAAGACGCTAAACTGGAAATAGCTACGACTTCCTGTGTTTATTCGATTCAACCCCTAACTTTCCGGTTTATGTTTTAAATTATTGTTTGGGATAAGTAACTGTAGTTATGGAAACATTGGTTTAAAGGATTCAATGGGAACTCTCTCTCTCTAATAATTAAGAGCCGATGTAGAACGTTTTCCTGATTTATTTTATAGTATCTACTTACACAAAAAATATAAAATGTAATGAATTTGGTAGTATTCTTAATATTATTATCAGCACCAGTATTATTTATTGTATTTTAAGAATACGTTCTTGAAAACTTTAAATAAATTCAGTCTTGTTGCTCTTACAAAGCAGCAGCTTCTACTTACAAACAATTGGCATTATTTTCTTAGCAACTTAACATTAACAAATCGATTACTACGTCAATCATATACGAGGCACACAATCTTTCGTCCATCTTGAAAAATTCATTTTCCCTTACAGATACTTTCACAAACCGTGTGCCCAACTCTGCAATGTTAGTTTCGTTAACTAAATTACTTTGACTTCTTGATATTAGTTCAGCCAGTGACTCGGCAGTTAACGATAAAAACGATGGAAAATTGAGATCGCGAGCGTGAAAGCAACGTAACGACATTTTAAATGTCGCGCACGATGCATGGCAAGCATAGCGAATAGCAAGGTTATCGTTCGAAAGAAGTTTTCCCAGAACGATCTGATTAATTGATCCTTCGGCTCGCCAGAAGTGCAACGCGTAGAGCAATAAAGACACGGAGACGGCGTGCCGCGGGAATGCAAAATTACACGACGCAGATATACCGGTAAATAATTCGCAACGACCGCGCAAGGGGGTCAAGCTTTGTTGATATAATTACGCGACCTTACGTTTTCCATAAAATTAACCGCGCCGCAAAGTCGGTTACGCACACGCGGCCTGCAAAAGCCGGGGCGACGTTGCTCCCGCCGCAATTCCACGCGGACCGGTAATAATCATGCGATATAATGACACGTTACCGTAACGCTAAAGCGAGCGTCTGGAGCAGAGCGAGCTGCTTTCGTGACTGATCTTCGAGCACACTTATCTGAAGCATACACTGGCCTCATTACACCACTACCGTATTGCAGAATGTTAACTATCAAAAACGGTGTGCGTTTGTCAACAGAAACGAACAGGATCACGTGAGAACGCGATCCCTCGCAAATTGCTCGATCGTATGTTGCAACCGGGTATGCGGTTGTCCTCTTATTCCATGCTTGTGCTCCCGTTAATGAACATCTGGCCGCTGCCGAATTTTTGCTATTATTTATTTCCGAGAACCAGATGTTACTCAGAGAGAACGGGTCACTTTGAGAGTACAGTTGCTCCGAGGGTCTTTACAATATCAATAATCGATAATTTGGAAAATATTACCTTTTTTTATTAATCGGAACCATTTTTAAGGGTTTTCTGGCAAAAAGAATGTTTCCTGTCAAAGTTACTGAATACTTGGGGAACGGAAATGGCACTGGTTTAAATTTAAAAACAAATTAATTTTCCATCAAAAAGCAAGGTCAATATATTTTATAATTAGCGTGGACAGTTGCAAAATCTACGCATTTCATTAGAAATCGAAACAAATATTTTAACTCCTCGACTATTGTATTATTTAAAAAAAGACAATTTACATTTAACGAAACCAAAAATGACGTCACTCGATTATTCTTACGTTCAATCATAGAACATCTTGAAAATCGTGACCGAACGATGCGCCGTCTTCCGTACACGGTCATTAGGGAACCCTCTTATCTTCCGTCCAAGATTTTGTAACATTGACGAATGCATCGTACCGCGGCGAGAGGGACCGTTAATTTTCTAGATTCGCAGATAGCGAAGGAGGTCTGATTCACGTCGGTCACGGAAACGAATTATCTCTTACCCTATTTGTTTGCAGCCGGCGACAACGAAGGGACGGGGGGACGCGTTGCCGGATACGCGAAACTGGCGAAAACAGAGGGAAAGTGGGGTAGCCGGAGCGGATCCCGAGGGGCCATCATCAGGGAAATTGGATTCGGCATTTTTCAAATCCCGTCCCCGAAAGACACCGCGTCACGGACGTGTTCGGGTTGTCTCGAACGGGAACGTATTTTTATCCGTAAAAGGTTAGTGCTCTCCAATCAAATTAGATCGTTTGTACGCTGGTCGCAGGCGGAGCGGAGGGAACCGAGGGCCGGACCGGCACCTGCTAAATCTTCGGCGATATGTTTTCCACGGAGACTTTTACGGAAATGAACAAGCGAATCGGCAGAACGGCGGGTCGCAAATTGTCGAAGACGGACGGCGACGCGCGGCGGCGAGATAAGAAACGATGATCTTCCACTGAACGGGAGCCTCGTCACCTCCAGATAATTCCTCATTTCGCGGTTCCGCCTCGAGATTAAGATCTACCCCTTAAAGTTACATCTCGCAGCCAGTCCGCGGCCAGAGCGGCGCTCGGCTCTAACTCATCGCCGTCAGATAATGTCGGTGGATGTATTATTTATCTCCGTTGTCGTCGCAATTATTCATGCCGCTATCACGCGCCGCGCCGTTTCCGCTGGGAATCGAAACGAATTCGTACTTATTATCGCAGTCAAAGGCGGAGACCGCATTGACATCTACCATTTTTCTCGCGGCCGCTCCCTTAACGACGTGCACACGATTTCGTTGGGCCATGTATCGGGCATGTGTCGTAATGGGCGTGGCGGCTGTACCCATTCAGGAAGAAACCACGAGAAAAGGAAACCAAAAAGAAAATGACGGAGAAAAATACCGCAGCGACCTCGACGAGAGACTAAATGCGACCAACTGAATAAAAGTGTATCTCCCAAGTATTCAATTCGACAACGATTACTATATACAGATGCTTACAAAAGTGCTCGCGCACACAGTTGAAGATTCAATTTCATTCCATAGGTGTTTCAATACTCGGATATTATACCAGGTAACAAAGAAATTTCGTGGCCGCTTGAAAGCCCTGTTATCATAAACTGAACGCACGACAAACAAACTGTGCATTACCATTATTACAGTATAAGCGCAATAAAGGGAAAAAATTGCTGTTCGAATGAAGATGTTTACTTGTATAAAAGAACTTGCATAAAAGTGCAACGAAAAGTTGTTCGATTGTTGGGAGGTTTTAGTCGACTCATTTGGGCGCTATTTATCTGTGATCATCGACATAAAGCATCTTCTTTTCTGATAACGGCAACGTTTTCGATTATCCATCTCTATTAGCTAACAACTTTTCATTCCACCGATAAAATAAATTAGCAAGTAACGTTACTTACGAGCGAAATTGCAAAGGTCTAAGCGATCCCCCGTTTTTTTACGGCGTTCTAATTAGTATGCGCCGTCGTATGTACGAGGATTTTGTAATTCACGTGGGTAAAGGATCGGAGGATCCAGTGAAGCGCGATAGAATTTTTCAGCGGCCGGCGCGGCTGCACGCGAATCCTCGAGTCGACGGTCGTTTTAACGAATGGAAATGTAATTGCCGGCGGAGATTAGCGTGGCCCGAGAGCCACTTCGAAAGGCAGAATTCCATGAAACGGGAGCGCATCTAGTTAGTTCGTTTACGACAGTTCGCGGAGGAACGGCGGTGGCGCGGGACCGTCGCGGGGCAGGGGGCAGGCATTGTCATAAAACGTAAGCACAGAAGATATTTCCAAGTGTGAAATATTTCAGTCTAATCCAGCAATATCATAAAGAACGCCGGCGAGGCGGCCGCGCGACGAGCCAACCAAGTCGTAACCAGGCATTAGGGCTGTTTACAAAGGGCACTTCGATACCGCGTCGCGTACCAAATCGTCGCTCCGGACCCCGAGCTACGGGTTCGTCTGCGAAATCCACCACCTGGGTCCTCCCCGCCCTTATTATCAACAATCGTAAAATGCTAAATTGAAAGTCCTCGAAGAACGAGCGGGGCTTGAGCCCTGGCAAATTGCAACAGTGAAAACGAAATTTGTGGCCGTGGCTTTCTCCGCTGGGTGCGCAACCTGATACGCTTTAAACGGCCGTGCCTCGGTTTCGGTCTTCGTTACGACAAACTCTCCGATCCAGCCGACAGTAATTTGACATGCAGATGATGTTACACTGACTGTATTTTTTTTTAGAAGCAAGTAACGACTGGGCAAAATTTTTTAAATGTCTAAAATTTCAGCATGCGTATAAGTAATTTACAGAATGTATTTTTTAAATTTTCGTTACAGGCTAAAAAATTTTTACAAATTCTTTTATCATGGCAACAAACTCAAATATTTAAAAATAATATTTTAGCCACTGTCTAGTCGAATATAGTAAAGAGAGCAGTAAAGAGAGATTATTAGATTAAAATATTATTACATTGAAATTACATTTAACAGATTTATCTTACACGAGTCAACTAATATAAATCAAGACAGCCATTAGAAAGGTGACATTGCAAGTGTAATGCTACAACTTCGTTAATTTATCTTTAACCACTTGCGGTTTAATGTCACATTATGCGCATGAATATGTGCCATAATTACATGGTACGTAAAAGCAATCGCAATATCTGTAAAGTTATATATAGGAATACGATTGAATTCTAATAACAAATTCTGAAATAGAAAAGAAGAAATACTGTAGACCGCAAAGGACAAAATACAATTCAATTAAAAGTGTGACAACGAGTCTCTAAGTAATCGATAAACATGCAAAGAGAATTTTTCAAGTTCCGAACGTAATCTGGATCCCATAATTATCAAGGAATGACCACATGAAATGGGAACACATTCCGAGGGTGAGTTCTCCGAATTCAATCTGTCCAATGTGACAAGACAAATGTCTCGGTGCAGTTCTTCGACGAGGCCGACTCGATCGAGTCGAGCCGGGGTACGGGTCAATTAGCCAAAAAATTGGGCCGGCGGCGCGGTGGACGAACGAATGCCGAGAAAAAGTAATTCGATTGAAAGGGAGCAAGCTATAGAGATAAGTGAGAGAAGATGCCAGTCATCCCCTGGTAATTAGTCAAGGGTCGCTTGAGTGCTGGTCGGAATTCCGAATCTGGTATCATCCCTGCAGAGCCAAGTGGGGTTGTTTCTTCGACCCGGAGGATAAGCTGGGATCGGCCGCGCTGATATCGTGGAAAAGTTTCGCGTCTAGGTCGGATTTGATTGATTAGTCGGTCGCGGAATGGAGTGTCGCGATTGTTAGCGATATAAGCCGGGGGTCCCGTTCTCTCCAGTGATAGCGGAAGATTGATGAAAAACATCGATAGAAAAATTGCAACTTCTCCTTGACATCCGTGTGGACGGTCCGCAGGACATTTGAACAATCCAAGAGACAAAAAATCATCGCGCGATCGATTCATTTAGCCGGTCGAACTACATAATCCCTCGGGAATCTGTGTTTTTTTCCCCAAAATTTCTGTTAAGCCGGCTTTGCGTCGCGTCAAAGCGGACGATCCATTCGGACACCGGCACCGGAACCGAGCGAACAGCGAAACGTGACCAGCGATAACGGTTGATCATTATTATTGTTTCTGTCAATGACACGACATTGAAGGAAACCTAACATTTTCAGTCCTATGAAAGAAGCGTAAGAGGAAGAAAAAGAGGAAGAGCACCGTTCGAAATGTCAGCCGCGATGGACGGCGCGGCAAGCTCTCTCTCCTACGTCATTGGAAGATAGCTACGTGACATTTCGCGGCGTATCCGTGACCGGCGGAACCTCGAATTACTATCATGCAGCACGCGCGTACGAGCACGCGGCGTGTATCGGGGGAATGTTACGTAGGTGCTTCCAGGACACTATGGACTGTCCGCCAGTCCAGTGGGTATACGTATTGGACTCTGGACAGCGGTCATCTGTCACTGTCAACCATCCCTTCCCGCCGCCTCCTCCTGCTCCTCCCACGCCTGCTCCTCCTGCTCCTCCTCCTCCTCTTCTGTACAGCCGGGTGGCGTCACCCAGGAGGAGGACGATGAAGGGAGGATCGAACCTGAACCCCCTGTACCCTGGCAGCACGTGCCGATGTCTATGTCCTTATACGCACATATACGTGTCAAGCTACACATGTATCCTGTACGTATGACCGTGAACGTATCGCGGGCTACATAATATATAGGGAGTATAAATAAAGCGCCATACTGCGTTAATTACAATCGACTGTCCGGTTGGACGTGACATTGTCTCCAAATAATTGAAGGGCTAGGTAGGACCTCGGGCAGTATAATATGTTGCCAAAACGTAAGTAGCTGGTGAAAGTGATACGGTATCGGTGACGAACTGTGACTGCCCAGATGTGCGACCCGTGGCCTCAAACCTTTAAGTATGCCACTTTCCGAAACTTACTATACTTTCGTTGTCTTGACACCATTTCATAAGTATAATGGATCTGACGAAGATTGATGGTTGTCGTATACTTAATAGCACAGCATCAGACCTACGGTATACAGTTGGCACTGGGTTGATATTGGTTGTTGTGCACTTACAGTATCGACGTTAGCAAAACGTTGCCAACGAGGTTTCTGAAAAGAAGTGAACACAATTCATTAAATTTGCAAAACTTTACACAAAGTCTATAGAATGCAATTTTTTAACATGGTCTTGTGCAGCGCATAAGATATGATGAATCGCATTCATTTGCACGTGTTCACTCAAGTACATCTTTCGATCATTTACCAGTTTTTCACGAATTTAGGGAACACATAGTCAGAAAAATATATTTCTCTAATGAACTTTTATTTTAATCCTGAGAAATATTACATTTTTTTTATACTTCCTATATCTGTAACATCCAGAGATTGTGGAATTGGTTTTAATAGCATTTCTGGAAACTCCAGTTGTGGTTCCACACTTTGTACAAACAAAATTTGTATACGACCAAAAATTTCATAATAATATATAACTTAGCTAACTCAAACTAAACGATAACTTTCAATAATTTTATGCGTCGGACAAACTTTCGAGATCAAGAAATGACAATGATTGGAAATGATTGTTGTCACGGGGATTTGTTACGTAATTACTATACTGTAATGTACGTATAAAACTACGTTAAAATTGTTATTTTAATAATAATTTAAACAATTGATTATCAATATACCTAAGGATTTCTTAACCAAACTTTCGACAATTGACAACTTTTGGTTAATAGAAGATTTTGATAAAAGTTAAATATGTTCGATTTTATGTTGAGAATAATTGTATGTTATCTATCCATGCAACATCTAATTGTAAGCAATAATTACGGTATACTGTAACGAGGATGCGACGAAAAGCCTGCTTTCGTCATTAGCTGTACATGTTAGTTAAGACTCGCGGCGTCATCAATTTTTGTTATTTGAATACTGTATATACTGAGTGCATTATAGGCTGCACAAATAAATCGTTTCATATAAATACAGAATTCATCTATGCGTTCGAGCTCCTGTACTTTTTAATAGCAGCGTTAAACAAAGAGAAGTTGAACGCATTCGTATGATCAACATGTTCTTCTTTATTCTCTTTTTCGTACTCTAGCCAGGCTTGTGTTCTTTCTTCTTCGTTCAATTCTTCTTCGACCTAAGAAAACAAAAATAAAAATAAAGAGTTTCAAAAACTATGATTTATTTTCAGAATTACCCTATTTTCCAAAAGGGAATCATGTACGTGATAGTTTTCTACGTAATCCTTATACTTTAAAAATATTTTTGCTAATAATATATC
This sequence comes from Augochlora pura, assembly GCF_028453695.1. Taxonomy (NCBI): domain Eukaryota; kingdom Metazoa; phylum Arthropoda; class Insecta; order Hymenoptera; family Halictidae; genus Augochlora; species Augochlora pura. The sequence goes on along the minus strand of NC_135781.1, from coordinate 8,248,392 downwards.
TTTTGGTAAATTTAAAGTTGGTCTTTCTCCTTTTCTATTCGGCTCAAAAGTATACAACTCCTTCAAATCATGATTCCTATAATGCCGCCCTATTTGTTGTTTATCAATGACTCGGCAGGAGAGTGACAATTTCATCACTTGTCGATTGTAAATTTTCTCCTCCATCGTTCCTGCCGCCAGAAATCGATAAACATAGGACGGCTTCTTCTGACCAAGCCTGTACACATACACATTAATTGGATAATTGATCATGATTAAAGTGGTTACATTACTGTTGTACGATTTTGAAAATCGTTAGATCGAACTTACCTATATATACGAAATATACTTTGTAGATCGCTCGAGGGATTCCAATTCACATCAAATAGGATTACCCGATTGGCAGCAGTTAGATTAATGCCTAAACCTCCTGCACGCGTTGATATCAAGAACAATCTCGCCCGTGTATTCGTTGGATTATTGAACATTTTACACATCTTAATTCTCGTTTTCGGACATGTATTTCCATCCAATCGGAAATAATCCAAATCCAACGACCAACTACTTCGGTCTCCCCATGTCAGCGTATTGTTGTCGATTTTTTTCAAAAATTTTTCAATTACAGTTAAAGAATCCAAGAACTGCGAAAACACCAACCTGAAATGCACTTGGCAAATTATAAGCTCCTATAAAAAGTTTGAAAAGCCACGGAATTCATACAGTTTATCACCGATTCGCTCGCTTTCTTTCAAAATGCCAAAGAGGAGCACTAATTTGGAGGAGATAGTTATATCTTCCAAATGATCGGATTCGATGAACTGCGTCCACCACTCCTCCCCTTCCTTACCGATTTCTTCGGGTATGTCAATTGTTTCGACATCTAAACACAAATACCTATAGTTGATTACGAAACCTGACTATAAATGAGTAAAGTGATAATAATTTATTAATAATCATAATCATATTAAGACTGATAATTCTTGTACTTCCTGAAGCCTTCGAAGCAGCATCCGTTCCTCCTCTATCGGTACTTTCATTTCCGTTCCTACCACTAATGCCTGAGTTATATTCGGTATTGTTGTTAGTGATGTCCTTTACCAAGTCTCCCGCATCGCATTCAAGTCTCTTTTTGCTAAGTTTCTGCGCTCTTTCTGAACTTAAACGCATCACTGCAGGATGCGTGCATATCTTTTGAAACATTTGATAATCGGCGAAAACGTTTCCACTTGTAGAACACCGGCATCTACAGAAAGCGTACAATAAATTGAAATACGTTTCTACTCGATTGCCAGAAACTACGCAAGAATTTCACATCGTGTACCGAACAAAGTTATCCAAATAGTATTGGTACATTTTGATCTGTGCATCTGTCAGTCTCACAGATATCACGTATTCTTGTTTGGGAGGTAAAAGCGGCGTCGTCAGTTCAGAATAGTTGAATCTTTGTACGCAACCTTTTAACATCTTATGCAAAACATAAGCACGTTGCTTCATTACTTTTACATCATTCTCGGTGGAGTTGTCGTATTGGCCATTGTTTATCGGATTCACGAATCTGTTTAAGAATTCTATCTTCGTTCCCAGGAGATTGGGTTTCACAAATTGTACCATGCAATGATCTGCACAGCGTGAATTATTTTCAGTAATTACAATGATTTTCAATTATACAAGTATCATTAAAATATCAAATGAAACATCAATAAATCGGTGCTCACATTCTATCAAGTTATTTTGTAGGGGCGTTCCGGTGAGTGCTATTCTCCGTAATGTTTTTATCCGCGTCATAGATCTGCTGAGAGCGGTATCTTCGTTTTTTAATAAATGACCCTCGTCGCAAACTATTAGGTCAGGGCCAGGATCAATTAGATAGCTTAGCACCTTCTTTATTTTAGGTTCTGGCCTTTTATTAGTGGCGCACGAGAAATTTCTGAACATTCCGTAGCTAATCAGAAGAACACCGCCCGTCCTGTGCCAAGATTTTAACTGACTTCTTCTCTGCGCATTCTTCTTTAATCTTTAATCAAGGGTTACGTTTATTAATTATCCGAGATTTCTAATTTAATATAATTTCTTATCCATACGCAGATGTTTAGTTATATAGCTAACTTACTTAGTTAATTCGTAAACTATGACGTTGTTATCTTCGATGTCTCCCAACCACATCTTGAATTCATCATACCAGTTAAGTATCGTGTTTAGGGGACACACTAGCGCAATCGTTTTGATACCAGTTTCTTTGTAATTTAAGAGCGTGTGCACTAAAGCTATTACTTGAAGACACTTCCCAAGGCCCATATAATGCGCGAGTATGCATCCAGAACCTGAAGACGATTTTATCCTTTCAAGGGACTCGAAACAGCAATTCCACATAAATTTAATTCCCTCTGCTTGATGCGGTTTCAAACGTTTTACTATATCGGGGTGAACACTGACAAGCTCTTCTTTTGTTTCAAAATTATAGTCCAATACCAATTTTTCCATCTTCTCTTTACTGGCCGATCTAACTTTATATATCTCGTCGTACTGTTTCGGAAATTCACGAAATAAACTTCTCTATACACTTATAATCAAATGGCGAGTAAAATATACATATATGACGAAATGAACAGGATACATACCAATTTTTGTCGGTGAGCAATCCGTTGAAGCCTCGCCTCCTCTGCTTTCACTACTCGTTTCGTTACGTTCGCGACTTGCATATCTTCCATTATTTTTCGAATATTCTTGCGACCTTTCTTGTCGCACGTATCTTGACAATTTGCGTCTTCGTCACCATGATCTCCGTCATCAAGATCGTCGTCATCATCGCTATCAGTATATATCTTTCTCATTCGGTTTTTTAGGAAGTTCTTTTCCTCTTCCGAATTTTTCCTATTTGGGAAAATTTTAATAATTTACCTCGTACGTTGTCAATTGAATTAAGAGCATGTTAAAGAACCCACGTCTGATGTTCTTCCGCCTTTTTCTTCAATTGCTTTTGCTTTCTGATCCAATCTGTCATTTCGATTTCAGAGTCCGAGGACGAAAATGTTATCGTCAATAATTTGTTCCATTTCCATGTATCTTCCTTTATTTTCTCCGCAGTGTCGTCCTAATTTAATTTCAAATGCTAATTATTTTTCGCGTACATGCACAATACAAACGCTTTGCCAGACTAAATAATTTCCGTTTACCACATTGCTGGTAACGCATTTCTTCTCTGATTTTTGCATCCCCTTCGTTGCATCGCTTCTTGGTTCAGCTTCCTCTCTTTTGTCTTCTTCGTTACTGCTATGAGACGATGCGACGTACTGGTTTTCTGAAAGTACACGATTTCAGATCCGTTCAATCTTTCGAACCTTTGCAGACAAGAAAAAAACGTTGATAATGTATCAATGCTTACCTGAACCTGAAACGTCAGAAGCTAGGAGCATGCCCTTCGCTAAATTATCAGCTTCCATCATTAATTCATTGTTGCTTTGAATACCGGATGCTATTTCCACCGGTCTACTTTCAGAACATTCAACGGCGTCTTCTTCAATGTTTTCGGTTAACTCTCCATTTTCTGCCTTCTTCAAATAATCCAAGAGCGTGGCTTCTCTTTCTGTAGGTATCTTAAACCTCTTAAATGTGGAACTCTGCGCTGGGCCGCTTGGTTTGCTGATTTTACGTTCAAGTGTTTCCAAATTAATCAAACTAAACAAGAAATGGACATATTACGGATAAACGACAAGAAGAAACTATTTGATAGAGATAATTCCAATCGAAGTTAAACCTTTTAATTTGTTTACTGTCCAAATGTTCGCGTGACTTTTCCAAAGCGCCAGCGTGTTCTTCAAGAATTTCTTTCGGTAATCTTTCGAGGGCAACGTAAGGTTGCATCCGCATTTGTATCATTTGCTTCAATTTTTCGCTCCGCCAGGGATCAAGTTCTTCCCGAGCTTCCTTTTGCAAAGATTCCAGTTCATCTTCGGCTATCTGTTTCTTCGAAAAAATACTTTCACTTGAATGTTCTGAACTATTATCATAGTCAGTGCTGAAACCTTCGCTAATCGAGGAATTTAATAGCAATGCTTTTGCTCGTTTATTTTTCTCGCTGTCGTCAAAAGGCTCGCGGTTTCCATGATATATTACGAACGTAGAAGAAGAATTCATCGAATCATTCGAGCTAGAATCGGAAAAGGTAATGTCGATGATATTGTCATCATGCGATATATTTATGGTAGTATCCCTCGCTTTCTTTATTATATCTGAATCGGTATCAGACTCTTTATCAAACTTTTCAGTAGTAATGTCAGTGTTTACAACTGTTCCTATATCGTCTTTACACCTGAGATCATCAATGTCTGCTTGCGCTTCGTCGTCGTCAAGTTTGTCCGAACAATTTTGTGTATCTCCCCTAACTATAACTATCGATTCAGAATCGTCAGTTTTCGATGACGCCTCATTCCTCTTTTGGTCAGACTTGCCATTAATTTCTTCGTTATTTTCTCCTAATAAGAAAATCTCTGGTTCCTCGAGTGGCGTCTGCTCTTTCCTTAATGTGCTCTCAATTGTACCATTTTCAGTTACACTTTCTTCTAATAGACCTTCCGAAGAGTTGTTTATTAGATTTTCTTGGATTTTCTCAGAATTGTCTGTACATTTATGAATTATCCCTCTCTTCCTGCTTGCGGTTGCATTGGGTAGTAACATTTTTCTACCCAAGATAGGAGACATAGGTCCAATTTCTGTAGAAGATATAATATTTTCATCGTTATCGGTTTCTTCATCGTCAAGAATTATAACGGACAACGAGTTTTCATTTGTTTCATTATTTTCAGCAGCTGCTTCGATAACGTCATTCTCAAAGAATGTTTCGTTGCAACTTGTACTATTAACGACTGCGCTGCCCTCTTCCGCAAGTAAGGTTCTCTCCGATCTATCGGTTGTGCTCGGTATTTCTATAATATCCAACGATTCGTCCTGACACGTGTTTCGTGCACAGCACCTTTCATTCCATTCTTTACAAAAATCCATTAATTTATTTTCTTGATTGTTTACTTTGATTTTTAGTTTCTTGATCACGTTCTTCGATTTTTCTATCACACTATTCGCAGATGCCTGGTACACCAATTCCTTTTTTAAATGTTTCCACCTTACTTGTTCCGTTTTTAATTCATACTCCGAACAAATTTCCTTTAGTTCGTTCAAAATCATGGTCACATTAGATTTGAAATACAAACTTTCCTGCTCGCTGATCCTAACTTTGCTGTGCGGTTCGTCTTCAGTAATCGATGTACAATCGTTGCTATTACAGGAAAACTTTCTCTTAAGTTTAGTACCGTTGGAGACTTTTGATTTCCGAATAATTTCTTCGCTACAACTCGGTACACAACTTTCAATCTGTTCCTTAGACACCTCAGCCTCCAAGTTACTGCAATATGTTGTTTCTCGATTTTCATCTCGCTTTTGTTCTGCATCGTTACTTGTCACCTTGTCGTTTGCATCATTTTCATACTCGTCAGACCCCAAAATCATATTCTTAAATTCTTCGTCTATGCCACTTGACATTGTCGATGCTAATTCCGTGTTTACATTTAAAGGCAAGTTTTTAATGTTCCCTGCTGTCCTTCCTTCTGACTCCATTGTCTTTGGAATCCGTTTCTTTGTGCCTCACATATTCGTTCAACTTTCTTCGGATATTTTGTATGAGACTTTCGTGAATTTATTCGTTCACTTTCTTCACTGGAGCTAAAATTATGTCATACATCGAGTACGTTAATACCTTAATTGTTATTATTTATTCAAGAATATCCTACATTTACGACGAAACATCCTCCACGATCCTTATTAACTATGAAAACTTTTACATTTTTGTAATAGACACGGATAAAAATATTAAAAAATGAGAGTGTTGTATTTTCTTTTGTCATTCTAAGCAATAGTGTAGGGATTTTCGACAACAAGGATCAACCACAGTTACTTTAACAAAATATTCAATAATATAAAAGGGGAAAAACAAAAATAATAGAATAGAATACAGTTTTTACTCACAAGTTTCTCACACAGATCGTCTTCGTTCTTTCAACGCTTTCACGCAATTGGGAAACAGTTTTCTTCCACCCTCGCGACACTCTTGCTTTCTTAAAACACGCCCATACACGATCGCATTCAATCATCGATTCGTACGCACGTGCATTCTCATTTCGAGGAACAGTCGCACGGTCCAAACAGTCTTTATCTCATATCCCACAATAGCAAAATTTTAAAAAGCATTCTAGTTTTGATCTAGTAAACTGGTAAGTTCTAAGACAATTATTGCATTTTAAATGCTGTTCAAACGTTATTACATTGTAATGGAAGTTACTATATGCCCGTATTAACAGGTTCGTGATCATAATACAGAATGAACACATTCGACGTGTGCGCGCGTCTCCAACGTTAGGAAATACGACTTAATTGATCCGAAACGCGACGCATTGTTTGAAGATAGTCTCACTGCACTTGGCATTGTTAGAATATGTGTAATTTCATGCCGCGAGCGCTGCAACCAATGGTCGAGCTCCATGATATTTGAAAGTGCCACGCGATGCACCGTGATAAGCGACACTTGTCGCGAGCGGTCGGTCGGTCGAAAATTTAGATAAAGGAAATTATATTAGTGAAAGATAACGTTTTATTACTTATCCTGTATACCATAATTTCACAGGCATAATATTTGCGCGCGTTAACGCTTCGCTAACCGATCCTTAATTCAAAATCAACAGCTGAGAGCGACAGGACAGGAAACGCTTGTTTCTCGTTGCTCGAACGTATCCCTCGATTGTTTTTATCATCGGACAACTTTCTACCGTGCTACCGTGCCACGCGTGCTTATGCAATCGGCACACATTACACGCCGGTGCGGCGCATTAGATAATGGATTGCAGCTACCGATATGCCCAACTTAAACGGAAGACGCGATGTCTACAAATCATCAATCGATATTCCGGCAGCAACCTGTCTCCTTCCCTCTATTATATATCCTTCCTTCTCTCTCTCTCTCTCTCTCTCTCTCTCTCTCTCTCTCTCTCTCTCTCTCTCGCTCGCTCGCTCGCTCGCCTTCTCTCTCCGTCTCCTCCTGTTGTAGACATATCCGTTAGGTTCTCCTGCAGCTACTTCGACACGACTCGGTACAGTGATTAATAACTGGCCGTTCACGTCGCATTACTCATCAATTTTGCACGTAGACTTCCGCCAGACGTTACTTACGAGTCTGCGGTTTCGGAACCGGGCGATCAACGACACTGTCCACCTTTTCCTGCCACGCCGCCCCCAACAGACACGAATACGCCCCGCCGACGACAGTCCTTTTCTGCCCGGGATCGACCTTGCGGATCGCAAGTCGAACATCCTCGCCGCAAAGGACAGATAAATATTCGCGAACCCTTGCTCGTAACGCGAGCGACGCACCGCAAGATGCAGATGGTCAACGTATTTGATGCGTGAAATACTGCTAGCTGTAAAACGTTAATGCCTCGAAACACAATCTTGCGACTGGCCGCGGTACGTCGAGCTTCGTGTAACACGAGTCAATTTCTATGTTCAACGTCCGAGCCATTTTCAAGCGATCTTGACGTTTTACGATTCGCACCGGTTACAAATTCTCCACAACAAATCTTTAACCCTTTCGGTACGAGCACATTGTTCACCGTGCGACATTTTCGCCTCATAGGGCGCCGCGTCGAAAACTCGCACGCGGTCGATCCTCCTTTATTTGAAGATAATTCCTAGGCGTTAAGTAAAAAAGGTGCCGAATAAAACGACGTTTTTTAACAAAAGTGTTGCTTGTTGCTTAAGAGATATTTAGAGGTATTCATATAAAATATTAAGAGACATTTGTATAAAATTCTGTTATTTGTACCGGTCACAACATGGACACCAGATATATCCGGCACTCGTTCGTACGGGTCGTCGCATGGATGCCGGATATAGCCGGTGCTAGTATCGAAAGGGTTAAGGGAATATTATCTATTCTGTTCAGAAGATAATGAGAAGACCTTCTGAGACCTTTCGCTAAAAATCGTGCTAAACACCTTTCGTTCCCGGGGAGTTCCTTGACCACCTTAGGATGTTATGCCGCTAGCGCAAAAAGGTTACTGAAACCTTCCGAGACCTTTTAAACCGTTATGGATCGTGTTAAACTCTGTGCATTTCCAAGCGTATATTTACGCCGAGGACTTACAAGTATTATAATTATCTTTCGTTGTTAGATCGAGAAGTATAGTCAGGTGTGTCGGAAGCTAACAGACTCGTCACTCTGACGAAACAGATCCTGTGACTTATTTGGTCAAACGGTGTTTCGATCGAGTATTTTTCATAGTTCAAAGATGACATTTGCTCGTGAAGCTATTAATATATTTAGAACAAATTTATGCGATAATAAATATGTTTCAATTTTTTGACATAACTCAGATAACATAAGAACGTCTTTGAAACGTCTTATTGACGACTTAGAAATAAAATTCACATCGTCATTTTTATTTTCTGATTCTACCGTCTATGTTAAAGTTGTATTCAAAAGCACTTGTCTAATTTAATTGAAAGACGTTGAAAACATAGGAACAGCCTTGAAGGAATATTTCAAATGTCTTGAAGATGTCATCTATCAGACGTTAAAACGATGACCAATCTGTTATAAGACGTCAGTTTTGGGATGTCATCTCAACGACGTCTCAAAATATTAACGTCTGAAATAAGACATCTTAAAGACGTTTATTTTAGGACGTAAGACGGTCAGACGTAAAATAGACGTGAAATGGACATCATTAAGACGTCCAGTGATTATTAGGAAAATAGTAATAAATACGACATTGTATATACACCACTTAATGGATTTTATAAGGCAAGCTCTAATTGGTTCTTCGCTGAGCGAAGGAAACTTAAACGAGCGAAACAGCTTCTCAGATCGATTACTCATTCATTTCCCGGGAAAGAATCATCAGTCTCCGCGCATTGCGATTCTTTCGCGCGCATAACCGATCCTCGAGTAAACCTCTTATATCTGACGTGGGATGGTCGGCGTTTCGGATCGTCGCAACAATATTTTACAATCTAACGGATTTTACGAGCAATTCCCAGCGGGCCCGCAGCTCTTCAATCTTCCTCAACGCGCCTATGAATATAAATACGAAGGCGGCAGTGATTTATGCTTGCCAGGAGAATGAGCGAAAGGAGAGAAAAAAGGCCGTAAGGACGATTCAATACTTCGAGTCTCATTTTATGTCGCGGTCAGTGTTTATGCCCCAGATTTTAGCACCTCCCCGAGGGCGTACGAGAGGTTCCTCCCTGTTGAGAGCTCACCAATTTTTACGACTCTGCTCCTTCTTTCTTGTTCCTTAACTCGGTTCACCTCCTCCGCCTTTCGACTCGCTCGTAAACAAAGTCTTTAGTTTAGTGGCTCGACGACACGAATTGGACGCGCGAGCGCGCGCGCGCGACCGTGCAACGAATTAGCCCGAAAAGGGCTCCGATTTCTTCTCGGCCCGGGAAGACCCCAAAATAGGGAAAAACGCGAAAAGAGCTCGCGCAAACTATCGTTCGATCGAAAACTTTTCACTAGTTTTTTCGAGCGATCAACCGAAAACAAGAAAGAAAAAAAACCCGAAAAAAAAAGGAAAATACACGCGAAACAATCGAAGTGTAACAAAAGCGGCGCATCGAAGCTTTCATGGCAGGCGCTCATTGTGCGGGTAAGCGCGGCGAAAAATTGAGCGGCACGGATCACAAAAACGCGGGCTATTGTTTTCCGTGTACAAAGGCACCGGTGATGGTATTCCTAAATTTCGTTGTAGAGCCGAAATCCGGCGTCGAGTCGTTATTAAGTCTTGATCCGGCGTCTGTATGCGCGATCCCCCATTGTTCCAGACAAATCTGACGTTACGAGTGCGATCATCGATCGGATCCCTTTCTTTGATCGACAGGTAATGACAGTTTAAATCGTTTCATCGGTGACCGCACAGCCGATGTCGCGGCTCGTTTAGATTTTCCGTGTGCAACCGCGTCAATAATTTCCCGACCGGTGCGTAATCCTTTCCGCATGCAGCATGTAAGCTCCGTGTATGTATGCCCTGCGGTCTCCGTCCGCAATACGCGTAATGCATTTGATCCGCGCTAAAACGCATTTGGATGCATCGCTCCGACATTTCATGCGCTTACGGAACTCACTGCCTCGAAAACTCCGCCCGAGCCACGTCCTGGGGGAAGATCCTTGTCGAAGAATGCTTGATCAAGTGGTAAGCGCGCACTGCTACATCCCTCAATCGCCTGCGACTCTACGCCGCACACTTGGATCGCAAATGTTGCTCTTATGCCGCCGCGCCACGATACCGTCGAGCATTATTCCTACCATCCGACGCCGGAGCATTGCTATTTCCCCAGTGAACTCGCACAGGCGAAACACAATGTCCGGCTAAGTTCGCGAACTTGTCCCGGCTAAATTGCTAGCTACCTCATTGCTATCGCGCCGGTCATCATGGAACCCCAGTGCCCAACTACCTACCGTGCAAAGCTGTGCGTCGATGCCGGGGCCCGGCGATACTACCATGCAATTTTCGAAGTGCTTCGATAGATTCGTCTTACTTGTTGTGGCGTAATACTCGTGTCATCGATGTCATCGAATTGCCTGCCTTTCGACCTTTCCGCTATTGCGAGCTTTGCCGCAGAAAGCACAAAAGCGTTCGTTAAATGTCCTTTTTACTGCATATCTCGCCGCACATATTTTAAAATCATATCACAGTTGAACAAATATAATCACACGTGTGAAAATATTTTTAACACATATGTATATGATATCTAAGATTTTGGTACTTGAGAAAAAATTATCCAGTATCGCATTGTTCAAGAAGATGACATCGGGGAAAGACACTAAAGTTTGTACTGTAGCTGCGAGATTTATTTCCTGCAATTTCTCAGACGAAAACGGATTGAGTGGTGGGAACAGTAAATATAGATAGTGTCCTTTACACGGTTGTCCCTTTACTGACTGAAAACTCGTCAAGTGTTATAAATTTATCTCTCTTGAGAAAGTCTAACGTAATAAGGAATGTTTGGTCTTCGTGATATCTATTTTTCTGTTCAAGAAACGAAGAAGGTTATTTTTCGAAAACTGAACGGTGTCGCAAAATGCTATCGAAAAGTAATTAGATTTAGCATCGATATACAGAGTGTCCCAAAAGTCACTCACAATTGGGAAATGAGGGGTTGCTGAGGTCACTTGGAGACATTTTTTAGTTAGCGACAGAACAATCCGCTGCTTTGTTTACTTTTGTTTAATAAGAGCCAAGATCTAGCCAGAACTGGGCTTGAAACGTTGCTTCGAATGACCTCAGGAATCCTCATTTCTCGATTACAAGTGATTTTTAGGACACCCTATATTTTTCTAATGAGAAATACCTATACTCCTGCTACATTATACTTTTCGACGTAGATAAAATATATACCTACATCCAGATCTTTTGAAAGAATAAACTTTCGAAGAGTTTTTACCTTCAGCATTATTTTCTGATACTTCGAATACTTAAATGTCTATTTCTTGACATGGGACCGAAATTGTTGCTTTTGAATGCGAGAATGAGTGCGTGATGTTTGACCATTAACTACCAGGTTTATGGGTCATTTCTCAATGAAGGCACTCTAAAGGGACAGAAATATGCGGGCTCCTTACGAAATTACCACCATCATTAGTCAACGTTCAATTAGAATATATGGCACGAATAGGGTAAGAGCAGGTAGTATGGAACTACACGTAATATGAAACATCGTAAAATCTCAGCTTGAAAATAATTGTGTATAGTATTTCAGAAAGTACTTTTAAAAAGTAATAAATACTAAGCGCTGTTCGAACATCATATTGCAAAAGTTTCTGAAACACGATTAAAAAAATAGTTGCAATTGACATAACCAATCATATTGAAATGTTATGATAAAAGATGGACCAAAATTAAAAGCATCACATTTCTGATTTAAGGGATTTAAACATCTTCTAGTTTTCTATTATTACTTCAAAATATTGCAAGCTTTTTAAACTGTACTAATACAGTAACTAATTGTAATGCTATTAACAGGTATATTTGCCCACTTATTAGTTTCGTGATTGCATTAGATTAAATCAAATTCTTAACGTTTCCAAAGCTTCTGAAATCAGATGTTCGATATACTCCGTTAAACAGTATATTTGTTACGTTGATTAAAAATGTGTCCTGATGACATACACTACGCGCACAGACTGAAATCACTTATGTATATACGATTACAACAGCTTACTAAAAATACGCACCGGAATTATTATATCTACTCTTAAAAATCGTCGAAAATCGACAAACGAATTTTATGCCGGTTGATAAATAATTCCGCAGTTCGTAAAATCTCCAACTCAAAGTACTCGAATCTTGTACACATTCTATGATTTAAAGAAGTATCCAGCGGATCTGTATCGGTTAGACAAGCTCAGCAAAAGGGGGTAGTTCATCATCGGAATTGTAGGAGTCGAGTCACCGTTGACCGATCGTTAGACCATAAAAATGTGGTGCGCGGAGGGTCGGAGAAATTCGGCCTAAATGAGAAAGCGGGAGGAACGAGAAAATGTGACGCTCGTAATTTCCATTTCCTTGGCGTATCGCTGGGAAGATCGATTGCCGCGGCACCGCAACTGAAATTCCGAGCACGACAGATAGACGACGAGCCGCACGGAAATGGAATGATGATGTCTCGCGGAAGATCCGCGCCGGCTGATTCTTCGATGTCACCGTTCCCGTGTATCGATACAACGGATCAATCCTACAGAAGACCAGAACGAGCGAGAGAGAGAGAGAGAGGGAGAACGAGTGGCGCGTAATACAAATTGCAACGCGAATACGGCGCTCACGTCGCGTCGGGAGAGTGAAAGGAGAGAAGAAACGGGTGGCATCGAGTTTGATAAATGACGCGGACTCGATTTCTGCTAGTGGGGGCGTCAGTACGCCCGATGTAATCAACCGTTGTATTATATAACAGGGTGACTTCCAAGTTTAGGAGGGTCAGCCTCCTTCACGACTTCGTGATACTCGAAACGTGGTTTTCGTTTTGCAATGTGAATAAACTGGGACAACCGTAAATATAAACGAATTTTTCATGCCTGGTTAAATGCGAATAATTCTCCGTGTATTATAATGGAACCTTAGATGAGCTAGATCTTTAACAAGTTCACAAGATAACAAAATCTCACACAGGTAAGGAAACTGACATTGAAAATTTAAAGTTGATTAAACAAATTGCTTTATTAATCTTGCTGTATACTATAAATTTTAGTAACGAATGGATAAAAGAATAGTGTGATCAACATAACAATTTAAATTATTGTTTCATTTAATTTTAAAGCAGAAGATCTTTGGGAAGGTAGATATTTGTCATAGTTGAAACCTTACAAACGTAAAATTCTTTTTATTTTTGAAAACTTATCAAACCTGAAGATGTCGAAGACACTTCCCAGTCAATTATGGAAATCTTATTCACTTATTTCAATAATATAACAAATTGATGGACAATTATGTCACTTGTAAGTACATGCAAATATATTTCACGCATATCTTTCTTTATGATGTATAGTTTACATTGTAGCAACTCAGTCAGAACTATTCAAGAGAACCATCCAATAACATGATCGACGATAAAGATACTTGCGTAAAAAGTGCCCAGTTTTCTTGAAACATAAGCAAACGTGTACGCAAAATATCAGAACACGTTCCAACGTTACATTGCCACACGAGAATTCACTTTTATCGGCGTCAAAGTGCGTGATAAAGATCGGCCAATCAAAGGAATAATCAAAAAAATGAAATTTGCCGATGTCTACAATCTACGGGAGTCCATAAAAATGAAATTTTCGCTAGAAGCGTGTAGAAGCCGCGGCACGGTTGTGATTATTATCATTCCCGATGCAAGATCTGCGAGGCAAAGACGCGAAACGACGCATATGTTTCGAAATATAGAGGAGAAAGCAACCGCGATGCCGAACGCGCACTTTCAATTCTATATCGCGGTGAAGAAAGGCAATAACGTGGCTCCGGCACGCGTACGTGTGCCACTTATGCCTAGGCGAGAATTTCCATACTTCTAGGAAACGGCGTGCATCTACGGAGGCGCAGCGGCGCGCGGACTGTTGCGCCTATGGGAGCGTGTGCAAGCGTGCGCGAGCGAGTTGCTGGCACTTATTGAAAAGACGACTAATAACGTCGAGACTTAATTGTTACGTTGTGCTGGTCCCGGTATACGGTTACCTGCGCACAATTTTCTTACTACCCGTTAATGATGCAAGAAGTCGCAACACAGACGTGGCACAGGCACGCATGAAACTAGCTATTACAACGGCTGCTTTTACAACACTTAATGTTAACCGTACACCGAGGGCCGGGCATACAGCACAGTCGTATCACTTTTTGCGCTCGTTCCGCGTCGCGTTTTATACGGCCGTACACCGCGATAACCTACTCCGCGGCCGGCCAATGAAAGGTTCCTCGTCACGGTATAAAGGAATAAAATTAATCCACGATTGATAAAGGTGAACGCCTCCCTATCGATATAGTATCGGGATAAGATGTATCCCGAGGGCCGGTAAATCGCACCGATTCCCGCGTAATCGGAATCTCCGGGAAACAATGGCGACCGCCGGCATTAAGGGGCCGCCCGGTGTCCGAGATTAGAACGGAGAAAAGTTAATCTTAATAAACGAGGGCAATCAGGAGGACCTCGGCGAAGGTAGTTGTCGCCACAAATGCCCGGCCCATGCAAATGCACCCCAAAGCCAACTCTCTGTCTGGCGGAGGCTAACCCTAAGAATTTACATACTACCGGCGGCCTCTCTCTCGTTCCTGGCCGCCCTCCCACGCCCGTCCTCTTGCTCAATCCGGAGCCTTTTGTCCGGCGCGGAATGTCCATCAACTTTTTGTCCGTCGGGCACGAGTAAATAGAAGAGTCAAATGACCAGGCGAGGGCTTTAAGGGCGGCGAAATGGGGCTACAGGCCCTTTTATTTGCTGATTCCGTGCGGATTGTTTCGTGATTTAGCATAAATGTTTGATTAGATTCTCGAGCGGATAGAGGCTGCCGGACGGTGCCGCGCGGACGAGGGACAGAGCTGTTTGCACGAAGAATCCTCAATGACCGCTTCCAATCGAGTGTACGTAATTATTTAACCCGCCTACGCCCGTGCCGTTCAAATCGACGGACAATGGACTATTTTACGCGAAAAATCGGACGGAACTCGATTTTCTTTCATTTGTAAAAGACTTGGCGATTTTTAGGGAACGCGTTTCTACCTCAACTATTCCCTGACGCGTCGATCATTTATCAGTAGACATCGAATTTTATGCATCTATGGGGAAAAATTGGTATGCGAAATATGAAACAATGAAATCGATCGAAGAATTTCGAAATACTGGTGCGCTATTTTTAATTTATTTACTAATTTATTTTTTGGTATTATATTGGCAAAAGGTTAGTAAACACAACCCAAAAACAGTTAACCTCTGATTGACACTTCATAGCTAACTGAAGCTGAGATGTCGCACGTTTTACGCACAAGCCTGTGTCCTTGCGTTTATTCAGCGGATATGATACAAGCGGATGTAATCCAACACTGATATACTATAAACAGATATCGCGAACAATGGTTGCAGAGACCATTCACATGCTTTTTCAAACGGAATAACCACTCTATCTGAACATTTTTAACTATTGAAGGGATTAATTTACTAAGCTAAAACATCAGTTCGAGAAATTACAATTTATTGGCACGATAAAAAAAATATAAAAATACTGTATTTTCAACTTTTTTATCTGTACTTTGACCGAAATCTACGAAATGCATTTTTTAAATTTTCGTTATGGGCTCAGATCTAAAAGTTGAGAAAGCATAATTCTTTAATTCTTTCATCGTACCAACAAATTGCAATTTTTTAAAATAATTTCTTAGCCATTATCTACTAAACTAATTCTAGCAAGTGTTCCATCTCACGAATCATAATTAATTTTCACGAACTGAATAGTTTTAAAAAAACAAGTGATAGAAGCAAAAGCAATCTGAAATTATATCGTATTATTTGTAAGCAATAGCGATAAAAATCGCGTTACAATTTTCTGAATCGTAACATCGAGTCAACGTTCTCGCGCGACAACATTCATTCGCTGTGTGTCGTTAATAGCAAGTAAAAGATCTTTGAACCGCGGTTATCTAACGGTTGGTGAACGCATAAGACTCGTTGAACTTGAAACTCAGCAAACGATTAATTCAGTTTATCCATACCTTTGCGAAATTACTGGCAGAGGAAATAACAGAGCCTCCGACACGTTGGTTGTATATCACACATTTGTTGTGACACATTCGAACGAACTAAATATAACTAGGATTTTTAGAATGTACAGAAGTTAAACTAATAGATACCACGACAAATATTAACCTACTTCCGTTAATTCACTAACTGATCGTGTGGGAATTATTGTGATTGATATTCGCCGCTTAACGTGTTAAATAAATTAGGCGAATTTTTTCACTTCTCGAGACCACGTATTAAAATTCATTCAATACACATCGTTTAAGTGATGACACACCACGACACTGCCGAAACAAAGGCTAAAATACGACTGGTACGCCCGCTGCAAACCCTGCGCCATGTCACGCGTCAACGTGCGACGATAAGCTTCTTTCTTGGTATTCTCATTGTTTGTAAACAATGTGGCTGGCGCGCGGCCTTCGTCCTATATTAAGAATCCGCGTGGCCTCTGATCATCAACACGCAATGAATTACATTGCTAATTTATATCATCGTTAACCGCGCTTACTATCGGCAGGGGCAATGAATTTATTACCAGCTAGCGTCTGCATTAAACATATTACTTCATCGCTACCGCTCAGGTACGCCGTAGACCCGAGACTCTTTGAACGGAGATATTCTTGCGTCGCATTCGCTTTACGCCCGTCGTTAACGGGGACGACAACACAATTACGACGTGCGCTAAAATTCGAGGCAAGTATAAAATCCTCTAACAATGACCTTATAGGGTAGGGAATAAGAGAAAATGATCACATTTTTAAACCTAAGTAACAATTATGGTTAGGCATCATTTAAGAAGATGCGAAGGTCGTCATAAAACCTATAACCACTTTTATAACAGATGTTCTTGTAAGTACATATTTTGAAATGTACATATGCAATATACAAAATAATATGTTTTGCATAATTTGGTTAAAAGGCGCATGTACATATGCATTAAATATTTTTTCTAAATATTAAATTAAATATTTCTATCTAATTTATTATATTCTGCTGTGAACATAACTAAATTATCAAGCCACTGCTAGCCACTAGAGCTATTTCGAGATTTGGGACCACTGTAAGTTGCTATTAAATTAGACAGCGGATGTTCACGATTCGCGCAGCGTCGACTCCAGACCTACGTGTACCATAGCAAAGACTCCGATGTCTCAAGAAGCTCAATGCTAGCGAAACAGAGAGTCGGTGTACCCAATCGGTCAAGATGGCTCTTCGTGTCGACGCCTCCGGCGGATTCAGTTAGCGCCCCGCGCCAGTTGGATTGGACCATCAGTTTAGACAATGGGACCTGCTCGTGCGTTTAAGGTAATCCCTCGTGAATGGTGTCCCTCTGGTACTTAATACATTGTCCGCCCTGATGCCCGTCCTTTACAATCCCGTCGCAGGGTGCGGCGCGACTCGTCGAAAACCTCGCCCCTGCCAAAGATGGCTCGCATTAACACCTATTTACCGTAACGTTGCCAAACAACCCTCGCTCATTCGATATTGTCCCGTCGAGTGGACCGAAAAATTCGTCGGTCGGCCCGTGTTGTCCTTCGTGCATACGAAATTTCGACGACACTAGAGACTGCCTAAGCTACGGGATTAGTCTGTGGCTTACAAACGTCACTTTGGTAGAATGGAATTAAGTAACGTTTAGTCATTGTTCCTTTCTTTACTTATTGTTTTTTACTATCTTATATTCTCAGCAAGTTCGAACTCTGATTGAATGAATTCCGAACTGTTTCATTGGTGCTTTAACAAACGCAAGTAATATTTGCAGTTCCTTTTGCTTGAAACCTATTTTGCAATTTTGATTTTCGAGATTCGAGTATTACTTATAAAAGATTTAAAATCCTCTCAACAACGAAATAATTGTAAATAGTTTTTTCTCTAAGGAACGAATCTATCTCATAAGGAACGAATACTTTTCAAATATAATCATTGAAACAGTATTGTTTTTGATTTTTGTGAAGGAAAGTTTTATCATAACCTTGATAACTAAAAAGTGAAGTAGGACACATCAACTTAATTATCAGACAAATAATCATTTATATTATACATCATATAATAAATAATTATATAATAATAAATCATGTAATAATAAATAAATTATATCATACACAATAAATAAAAAACAACAATAAAATAGAAAACAACATCGAAGGATCAAGAAAGACTCGTCTAAGAATACTTTTGCGGAAGAGTATTGTCAAACTGAATTCGAAAGTGAGAATCAATAACAATTTAGGGTTTAAACGGCGTTAAGTGAACCCAATGCGAATAGCAGGAAGCAGAATTATTTTACGCAGTGATCGTAACGTCGAACGAGATGCACAATGTGTAGCGAGCTGAGCAGAACATAAATTTCGCCCGAACGACGAAGTATCAACGCGCATACGGGCGTCTGAATAGCGGGAGAACGTCGAAGTGTCGACGCGACGTGATGATGCGACTGAAATTCTCTTTCTCATTTGTGTACATTAATAGGCCGTAAAGACACCGTTGTATATTCTTAAGAAGTTTATGGTTCGTCAAACGCGGTAGATTTAAAGTCATAAACGCCGCGAGGTCGTTCGTTCTCCGCGTTCGGTTTTATTCTCCCCGGAGCGACGACGACGACGACGACGGTGCACGTACAGGACAGGCCACTTGGAAACGCATCTGACATCCATAGTACAAGGCAGCCACGGGTTCAGGATATCCTTCGGTCAGTCCCTAGGGTGCGATAAGGTCCGGACAAATGACCGGTCAGCCGGGACAGAAAACTACTGGCGGGAAAATCAGCCCTCTAAGTAAATTCGTATCAACCCCCGGAGACGAGGAAAGACGGCGAGGAGGACGGCGATCCGTCATACGAGATTACCGAAGTAAATAACAGGATCTACGGTTGGTAGAAAGGAGACGGAACAAGACCGAATCGTATCGCGTGTAACCAAATTTCGGAATAATCGTGGACGCCGTTCGTGGTACGGTCCTCGATCATTCACGGTCCTGTGCGCATTTAGCCATCGTTCGCGCGCCATCGGCCGTCACGACGACTGCTTAATGTCCATTGCATTTTTTACGCGATCCGTAGAAAAAGAGAGAAAAGGTCGGACACAGGGGATGGAACAGGATTCTCTCCCCTCCGATCGTGGTACGACCCAATTTCACGGGAAAACTTCACGCCGTTTACGAGACGACCGGAACACGGTAGAAAAAAACTTTTTCTGCCCCGTGAGCCGTCTGAAGGATTAGATAGATTATCGGTTGTACTGCCGTGGGGGGGTCAGGAAGTCGATAAGGTGAATCCGTGGGAGAGTATCTTTTTTCATTTTGTTGGGCGGAGAAGCGTGGACAGCGGACTTACCGAATTTAATCAACGGTGTGTCTTTTGCAAAAAAAAAAAAAGGTCGATTAATTTATCGAACAGAACGGTACGGTGTTTTAGTTTCGTAATAGCGGGAATCGTTGTTTAAACCGGCATCCATTGTTGCCGCGGCCGGGTGTTGTCCGTGTTTTTTTCATTACGGTGGAAGAATAATCGGAAGCCAGATAAATGACCAGGGAGGTGGTCACGTTAAAAGCCCAATCGGAATATGGGGTGCGTGTACGCGTGAATCGGAATGAGACGCCTCCATTTCCCGGTGATGGTTAAACCCGTCCACCGGCCAGATAATAAGCACTAATATCAAAAAATATTTCACGTCAATCCGTGGACACGGAATATTGATTCCCCTTTATGAAAGCCAAACGCCCCTTTCCCCCCTCCCCCACTGTTTGCAGCTACCAATATGCATTCATACTGAAATTCCACGTGCAGCGGTGCTCGTTTCTACACACCGTGAGATGGATTAATTAATCAAACCCCCCCGTGGATTCGGAAAACTATCCGCGATCGGTCGACCAGCGCCAATGAGCAATCGCGAGAGACCACGGAAAACGAGCGGCCTCCATTTTTAAACGACATTATCCTCCTGTGATTCGATACGTTAACGAAGGATAATGTTCGCTGCAGGTATAATCAATTCGACGAATATTTTACCGTGCACCCGATTCCTCAACTGCGATACGGCATTATAAATGCTAAATCTTCCTTGGTGGCCGAATTTATTATTAAATACGCGCCCATGCGAAAAACGATTGATCGCTGTAAAATTATGCCCTATTACTTCGTATCACCCGAATATGATTAAACACGTTTGTTGCTTACTGTTGCGCAAGCGCTTTTCATTTACATTTTCCTTACCTCCGTAACAGAGACTATCGACCTACACAAAAATTTTTATACGGCATTGTCATCAATCGACTAGCGTTCCTTGACAGTTTGGCGACTTAAACGTTTCCATTGTGCGGCACGAAATGACGTATGTCGTCTTCTAACCGGCTTCCATTAGGACCGACATCTTCGGACAATAATTTATTTATCTCCGCGTATGACAATCGAAAGACTGATCGAGGAGCGATCCTCTCTCGGCGTAGGTCGTCAGGCCAATCAGCTACCAACGAACTTCTGACTCTCTTACGGCGGGCGTTCATAAGCATTTGAATGGGCCAATCAATCACGCGGCTCCTCTCTTTCTCACCCTCGCGGTTCCTCGCGCTCTGTTCCACCCGGTGACGTCACGCTACAGTCATCCCCTATTAGTGGGGTGTTGTAGCAACCAGCCCGAGCTGCGGGTCGCGGCGAAAGAACGAGGAAAGCGGAGGCTGACGGTTCCAGCCGAGGGGGTTGGTAATTATATATTCTAAGGGTGTCTCGCCGATCAGTCAATGTTTCCGCTGCAGCTCTCCGACAATGGAGCAAAGATAGAAAAAGCTTATCTGTCACTGCGCGAGATACTTCCTTAGGGGAGCGGGACCGAAGACTTTTAATTCGCGCTGCGATTACCGGTTCTGCCGATGGAAAAATAAAAAGAATTGATCGCTCAACTGGAGGGGATGAATTCGTTAGCGTCTCGCAGCCAACCGGAAATATTCTACGTGGCTGCGGACTGTAGAATTTGCTAACGAATTTACATCACTTTCACGAATGCTCGCTGGCGTTGAAACGTTTTCTGAAACAATGAACGCGCATTTCGCAACCCATTTGTTACTTAAATTCAGCATCTCTTATGAAACGTGGCCATTCGACAAACCCTTACACTTTTTTACTCAGAACATTTTTGCTCCGATCACCTACCACTAACGGTAAGAATAAAATTGTTTAGATTTGGCAAACAGTCAATCTTAGTAAATCCGATTTGGTATATTTATTGTAAATTAAATTTAAGATTTCCAATAATTGAGATAGTACAACGATTAAGATAGTCATAAAGACAATTTTAACAAAATTAAGAAAAATTTATATTTATTTTCCGTCTACGTTCACTTGAATGCAAAATATTTCCGACAAAATAATAGAATTTTATTCGAACTTAAAAGAACGGAACGACATTTATACTTAACGGATTCTTATTAGGAATTTATATCACAAGGAATTAAATAGCAATTGGAAACGATAACATATTTTTAAGGAATTTCATCTGAGTATCAATTCGATGAACGCAAGTATCGAGTCACACTCGATGACTTCTCACCATCGCGCCGCGTCGTGGCGTAATAGCTTAAGCAGTGATCTATGACAGGTAGCATCATAATGGTATTTGATGTTAATCGGGCTTTGAGTGCGAGTCAGTGCGACGAATGCATCTGGGTCGCATGAGCGGGTTGATTAAATTCAAACACCTTGTAGGCAGAATGCCAGAGCTCGCCGCATCGTTCGACCAGGAGAAACCGTGTGCGTGAGTACAAATATGCTCATATCAGAGCCGGGCTCAAAGGACCGAGGTAACTCTCCGTCCAACAATAGTCACGCATGATAATAGCATGCCATCCGGACCCCTCGGTCAGTCTCGAAACAGCCGGTCGTCTGGAAGGAGTAAATACCGAATAGCTGAATTGATTCGACGACCATTCGGGGTCCATGGCGTTTGAGTTCTCATATTTGGTCGAAACTTGCGGACTACTAACATTTCTCATTATCGCCGGAACAGAACGATCCTAAAGGATCTTAGAACTTTTAACAGTCTTAAAGTTAAACTCACTTCTATCTCTGTTACGTCACACGACTCGAAACACAATTGGTATTTCTCATTGCATTTTTTATCAAAACGTGGTCCGCACATTCATATTCTATGAGTTTACACCACAGAGGTTGTATACAGTATGTATCTGCACCTCGTAGGAACCGAAACAAGAGTACAGTAAATTCTCTGACAATCAGCAAATATAAAAGCATAAAAAAATTTCATCTTCTTTATGGTGGGTTAGTTTTTATATGTATTAAACAAAAATCATGTTATCCAGTACTGTGGAAGTGTAGCGTTGTACAAAGGTTTTCGCAATTTTCTTATCGTGTTCGATGGAAACAGTGCTACAGGTTACAGTGCTATACGAGAGTTTCCACAATTTATCTTATCGTTTTAAAGGAGAACCGTTTAATAGAATACCGTGTAGTAGTGGGGCTACCTGTACCTCATTGCAGCTTTGCAGACGATACGATAGAAGAACGCGTTGATCGTAACATGTCGCTAGGCTGGTCACTAAATCGCGATGCAGTTGAAAGAAAAGTTGTGCCAGTCCAGAATCTAGCGGACCATCCATATTTCGTCCTTTTACTGAAACACGCGTAACGTATCCTGACAGTTTCATCTACTATCCCGATATCATGCGGGGCCGTAGCGATCATTCCGTTCTCTCGAATTTAAATAGTCGACCGACGATCCGTCACAGGAATATCTCTCGCGATGGATATGGCGTAGAGAATTTCTCCGTGCAATGAAATCTCGTAACACGTCCCTCCCCCCGCGCGCGCGTCGTGACGCGACGCGTCGGTTCGCATCGCGCCAGTCCGACTCCGCTCAGAACCACGAAAACGTCGAAACGACGCGGGCACCGCGTGCGAGAGAGCAATCTAAAATCTGTCAGGCCTTTGATCGATGCGCCGTTCGCCATTTTAATGCCTATCACCCGACAACAAGCCTCACGTGAAATACGAGTTAACCCCCGGGGCGTTCTCACCCTCATCAAAGCGCGATCATCCCTCGAGGAATTCAAAACGCCACCGCTAACGTCGGTCCCCGACGACACAGGAGGCGGCCGAGGCGGCAGTGTCGTCGTGTGAAAACGCTTTAAACAACGTCGAACGTCGGTTCGAAGCTAGATCATTATCGGAAATCATTATCGTGCGCCGTGTCTAGTCGCATACGCCGGCTTGCTGGCACATTCGCGTGCCTTCCTCCCTGTACGCACCGTTGTCGTCCTTCTATAAGGACAAGCAATTTCCATGTCGAAGTGATCCCGTCCTCGCAAACTGGAAAATAAATCTTCGCGCGATGCCTTGATTACCGACTTCCACGGTTGCGACAACAATTTGTTCGCCAATTATCCGGAGCGTTAATGTAGCAGACTACGTGGTGTGATTATAAAATAAGGAGATTTTATACAAATAAACTGTACAACATTATCCTCTTCAAAGTAACTTTCTTGAGCAACCATGTATTATCAAAGCGGAAGAGCCACTATCTACTCATCAGCAACAGTTTTAACTGTTGGACGCCAATCGAACATTAAGAATTCCCACTCTGTACCCTATCGGTGATAACTTAACCTATTTGACGTTTCATAAAGCTATCTTATATGTCTGTTAAGTTTAATACAAAATTTAACTACCAAATATGCTTGGCATTGCACATCCTTTGCGCTTTGCTGCCAATGCGTCCGTCTTCCTTTCATCGACTTCTCATCTGTATTATAGTTAAAATTACAGCTAAGTTATCCGCGTAATTACTTTTCATATATACAAAGATGTACGAAATTGTAAACATATAACACTGTGTTGTCACACAGTTGGTGCTCAACACGTATCTCAGAAAGACGAAAAGTGTAATATGTCTGTTTTTATTAAGTATAAGGTAAATCATTTAAAAAGTATGAGATAAAGTATTTTACTTCGCGTGAAATACTCGACAGATAATTGCAGCTCCCTGTATCTTATTAGTTAACGTATAACGACGTTATGTGCTGAAACTTTTGCTAATCGCTGAACCCTGTAAGCTTGTAACAAAGTGCATCCGAGGTACGAGGTGCCCATTCAACTATCACAGTTTGTTTGAGTTGCATCTCCGGTGGTAGGAATTTCGGCAGCTAATGCAATTTCCAAAGTTCCGTCTCTCTTCTAATTTGATCCGAAAATAATTGCCGGCCGGCGAGCGAGCGCGGAAAATCCTCGAATCTCCACCCCCCGGATAATCGGAAAAATATTATGATAACACGATTGCCGTGCCGGGCCCGACGCGCAGGACACCGGATCGGAACGTAGTGTATCGAATCATCGTTAGCCCGAGATACAGGATTTGCCGGACTGCTGGAAAAACTCGGTAAATCCAATGGACGCGGCCTAATCCTAAACGAACAGGGAGAGACACGCCGACCAGAGAGTGCGTCGAAGTAAAACCTGTTCGCTGTCCGTAAATCTAATGACGAATTTATTCGTCCCGCCTAGCATACGGCTGCGACTGCCGGTCCGGGATTTTTCGCGAAAATCCAAATGGACACGGCTGCGTGAAACAAACTAAATACCTATTAAAATATCATAGCGAAACGCGCACGTCGATGGCGCGTTTCAGTCGACGGATGAAAATTTTATCGGTGTTGCTTGGCGAATTTCCCTCTAATTGGATTATCTTCGATGTACTCGGACCTCGCTCGCTTTCTCTCCCTCCCTCTCTCTCTCCCTCTCTCTCTCTCTCGCTCTCGTACACCCTCATTCTCTCGCTCTCTATCTCTCTATCTATCTATCCGAATACCCAGCGAAGCTATACAATTCGGCCACGTGTCGATTACATTCGACAGCGGTGATGCACGCGAATTACACGGCCGTTCCACGTGTATCAATTTAATAATTCGTGCATGGGGGACAGGTGTAAAAGCCAATATTCGACCGGGTAACACGCACCGCTCCTCTGTAACGCCGTTATCGGGTTATCGCGACGCGTTAATGTAACGGATACAACTTTCCCCGTGTGATATTTGAGCCGAATTACCAATAAATCGGATTAACGCGTACCCATTGGCTTTTACGATTGAAAACGGAGCACCGATTGAGCGCACGCGAAGGATAAATTCTTTGATAGACCTTCCGTTCGTATTCGAGATATGTTATTGAATACACCTAAAACATCGATATAAATTGTTTGTCGTTCCGAATAGATTTCAGTTTCATGGTTCACGATTCCGATCTTAGTCGAACACTGCAGTCATGTTTCGTCGTGAATTATAAACGACAAAATGAAAACTTATTTCAAATATTTCATCCGTACTCTTAATTCGGCGACTGTATAGTTGTATGATTGTATATCGAATTAATTTTTTATTAATTGTAAGGTAAAAGGGGTATGTAAAGTGAAATACTTTATTTGAACATATTATAAAATTGTCATTTGCATAAAAATCTGTGTTAGCATTCTGCCGTACCCGTAAACGATTTCGCTGGTCTGCCTGTACTTTAAGATTGCAGACAATGAAGAATAATGGATGTTCGCAGCTCCGCTCGCGATGTACAGGTCAACGATGCGAATCGGACGCGCATTTTCTCGCGAGGAACGCGCCATTTTTCGGTGTAATTCACTTATGAGGGGAATAAATCCCCGGGGCTGCGAAAAAGATGTGCTCGTAGATTTGATGGGGCGAATGCTACGGAGACACTCGTAAAAGACGCATCCGTGCTAGCGAGCATAAAATTAGAAGAATGGACTTAAAAGGATTTGAAAGGATTGCCGAGGCTCCGGTCGCAACCGCCGGAACTTTACTCCCTCCTTTCTCTCTCTCTCTCTCTCGCTCTTTCTCTCTCTCTCCGCTTCCGTCTATAATATCTGTGCTTCCGTGGAACATAGACGAAGTCCAAGTTTCAAGAGTGGATTGAGAGTGCGCGGACTCTCCTTGAGAGAGGGACGACGCTAAGAGACGGAATGCATTTTGGCGCTTCCCAGGAGCAACGTACCGTCGAGATGCGCGAGTAAACAGGCGAACGGTGTCCCGCGAAATAAAGCTTAAACGAAAAACCGAGCGAGAACAAGGGCGAAAAGAGGGAAGATACATTCCGCCGCTTTAAGAGTCAGCTCATCCGCGAACAAACGGCTCGCAGGCGGGATACTGGGACGAAAAACCGACAAATGAAACGGATGCCGAGAAGATGAGGATCGCTTTGTTTCTGACCGCGACGTCATCCGCGAATCCTAAGAATTCCGTAAAAATATGCGAGGGTGAGTCAAACATTATCAATGCTCTAGTTGTAGAAATGATTTTATTTCAAGGAAACGAAGAAGACAGTTTTATACGTAATTGTCCAGTTTTTTAACGCGCTTTGTCTATACATTAACAAGCTAAGGTATTACTTCAATATAAAACTATATTTAAGACCGCCCAAGGGAACCGAACAATCGATAAAACGACAAAGACACTTTTGTAGTAGTTAATTGAACGACTTTATTAATCCAAGCATATATTGTAATAAAAATAGCGAAAGGTCTAAATAAATACAGTTGTTATTAAGCTACACTTATTAGTTAATTTTAGGGTTCTATAGTCTTAGCGTTAATCAATGAATACCGAGGCTTCTCAACAAATGAACAAGGTATATTAAAACTTTTGATCATTATGTTGAAATGTCTCCGCGGAAAGACGACTGAAATAATACATTATACAGCCAGAGTGATAATATTTGACCCACCCTCGGATTTCGGAGACAAAAGAACGTGGCAAAGGAGGAAGGAAGTTCAGCAGAGGTTCACTGTCTTTCGGGAATGAACCTTTTCCGGCTTTTCGGGTGATTTGAGGGGAAGTGCAGTAATAGAGGAACAAAAAGAAAGAGCCTTGACAAAGCCTGGGCGTCGGAACTAATGCCGGTGCTTAAGAAAAAGCTTAATGGATCGTCCTCGAGGCGCAACGATGTGTCATTTGTAACCTTACGCAGCTTGCACGCACGGCTCTCCTTCTTTCGGATTAATTGCTGTCCAATTAATGTCCTGACGTCGCCCGAAGGGCCGCGCCGAGCACTGCCGTCTACGCGATCGACTCCGCCATATTTCTGCCGTCGCGCAACGCCCAGAACGACGAAATCATTTCTCATTCTATTCGTCGTTATTCAATCCCAGTATCCCCTGCTCGGAGCTTATCTTGTAATATTATCTTTACAACCGATGTGTGAAAAATAATTCTCTTGCAAGAATATGATCGACTTATCATAAACATGATTTAATGAAACTACGAATATGCCAATTGTAAATCCAAGATAGATTTTTCTACAAAACGACAAAATTACAAACGTAAACGGAATCTTTTTGTAATGTCACCAAATATCGCAAAATACAATAGCAAATTAAGATATCGCTAAATACGATAAAAAATTGAAATCTCGCTAAGCACGATACCAAATTCACGTATCACACGAATACGGGGACAAATTAAAACGTCGCCAACAACGATGACAAGTAGAAAAATGTTCATGGACACGGATGCTCGCCGCGCCAGTAATGACCACGTGACCACGCATCCGCCAATTTCCGCGCCGACCAACAGAGAAAGGGAGAGAAAACATATGCTTTCTTTTTTAAAACGCGCTCGAATGATTCCGTACGATCGACGAACGTGTCGTCGACAGCCGGACTCTGGAGTTTATTAATTTATTCGAGCATGCAAATGGTAATTAGCCTGGACACCGATGACAGAAACAGGCACGCCCTTCGGGCAGACGTGTGTCGATTTCCGCGTACGCGATACGCCCAGAATACCTGAGGCCCTCGGGGCGATTAGAGAACAAAGGCCCCGTTTGATGATCGACGATCAAGCGATCTAATTCCCCGTGATGAATCGAAAAAGTCAACGGAACGTGTGTGTGTGTGTGTGCGTGTGTGCGCGCGCGTCTAATGCCACAGCCCAAGGGTCTACGGCAACGAACGCCAATTTCCAGAATTGGGTTGCCCCGATTCATAACCGTCGATCTCCATCGACGTATTTCGCTGTCATCCAGCCGCCGTACACCAGCGCCGCTTTATGTAGAGCGAAACAGTCAAAATTGGCAATTCTAATCAAGTCGTGAGAGTCTCCTAATCAGAAACAGGCATTAAAGCGGCGGCCGCGGACCGAAATTAACAATGTTGTGAACAAGCGCGCGCGTCGACGTAGCGACAATCCCGACGCGAATATCCCAGGCTAAAAGCACCCTGAGCCGGCTACCACTCTGTGGGAGATAAGTGTGACGACCTGTCCAACGACACCGGGGGGGAAGGGTTGACGCAATCAACGTAAAACGTAACGCCGACGGTAACAGGGATTAGTTATCTTCAGCACCCTCGTAGCTGTCGCGGGAGGTGCGGGTCTCCTATTTAGGGGATGCAAGGCCGGATGAGGGGGCACCGTTCAGAAATCACCGACGATCTCCTAGTAATTGCGCGAAGAAAATTGCGCGAACGGCCTACGCTGCTGGCCCGAATGGCTGTCGACGGAAATCGGTGACCAACAATGGCGCCGGATGGTTATTGCCACGATCTGACGCGATAATGCCGATATCCGTTTCCAGAACGATGCCATCCGAACCAAGAAACGATGGAAGCTGCAGCAGGAACCGCGCTATAAAACCGTTTAGGAGAATCTATGGACAATGATAATGGTTATGCTTATTAAAAGTATCGATCGTCTCACGCATTTCGATATCGAAAAACAATTACTCTTACTTACATCTTGCGATTTATTTTTTCAAACTTTGTGCGAGGTAATTACTATTTATTACTTGCTTTGATTGTGCTACCGCATTTAATGTACTGTTATATCATACTATCAATAAATATTGTACGAGATAGAGGGTCGAAAACAGCAATTATTGCGTTATGCATGTAACGTATACATATGAAAAGAATATTTGAGTAGACGACTAGTAATCTTAAAAAGTAATTAACAACACCGTAAAGGGAAAAGCAACTAATGATTGCCATCAATTTTTCAATACTTCCATCTTTAATGTTAACAAATTTAAACCACTTAAATTATTTTAAAGAGACACTGTAAATCAAAATACACAAGACTATCTCTTGTTGTCCTTATTGACCAATGCAATCGAACGTTTCATATTTTAACACAACTCAAAAATGAACATTCAATTGGACGCAACTGATCGGAACGATAGACAACACTGAATCTGTTTGAATTCCCTGGTCACTTTGATGTAATGAACAGGGGTTGGCAGAGCACGAACAAATTTATCAAAAGAATACATAAACAACGTATTACAATAGAACGATTCGCAGGCGTACAATATCCATCGTGTTTGTTTTGAGCCGGCGCGGCGCGGCGCGGCGGTGTGTCACGCTGTACGATAAAACGGGAATGAAGGGCTGATCGACAATTACGTGAACAAGGTGTTAATCCCTTTTACTGTCCGCGACAGCGTCACCGACAGAGTGTCGAGCAAAACGGCCCTTTGACGCATACGAAACGCACCGTTGCAACGCGTTGCCGAGCACGGGCGCACGGCGACCGAGCGAGCGAGCGAACGCGTCCACTCGCTCGCGCCAGCGTGCATCACCGAGGAAACAAAACCGACTGCCGTCTCGGTTGAGATGCTTTTGCGCCCGCAAACGACACGACGATAAATAATAGACACGGAATTATATTGCTTTTGTATTCATATTAAGGTCCGCGGCGCGGTCGTTCAGCGCCAGCCTGAATATTTTCCTTCTATTCGGGATTAATGGCTCGGACGTATTTTATAGGGAGCCCTTCTGTCCGTGCGATATCCATGCAGAAACTGACCGCTGCCCGTTCCGGCCGTGATATATCGTCGGAAGTTTAAAAGTAATACGGGGAACAGGAGAGGAGACCGACCCATAGTATTCGTAACGGGGCCCCGCTGCTTCTCCAGAGAGATTTAAATTTCGAAATTTGACGTTTCGCGTACGTGCCGCGCCGATACCGTCGAGAGACTCCTCTTTCCTCGAGTCCTTCGAAGACGGTCAACGGATCGAACGGACTTGTCTCCCTGTTATCGGGGACGCGATAAGACGTCCACGTCCGCCGCGGAATATGGCGGAACGTCGGGAAGAGGAACGACCGCGCGCGGATACTTCGCAGTTTCGCTCGCGGAATGGAAAATGAACTTAGCCGCGGGGCGGATACGACGAAAACGGCGAGCGTAAAATGAAAATCGAGGACGTCCCGTTTATCATCCGACGGTAAACAATTTCTGCCCGGTGCCGGAAGCGCCGCGCTTTCACCGCCGTGATGAACTGCCATCGTATTAAGCGCCCATTATAGGGCTGAATACGATTCGAGCGATATTTATCCCGGTTCGGTTAGGTACAAGCATCACGCATTACGCGTGACACTGCTGTTAATCGAAATTTACTTTCACACCCTACGCGCGACACGTGCTGGGAACACGTGCTGCAGTCAGGGCGTTGGCCATCTTCCATCTGTCAAAAATCGACAGCCCGCGTGCGGGTCATGCATACGCAACGAAACGAAACAGTTTTCGCGATGGCACGCAACGCAAGTTGCTTCGATATCAATCGAATCGTCGGAACGAAAGCACTTTCGTTCGTGATGTGAACTTTCTATTTTAGAACTTGATCCGCTTGGCCAGTTCCTTGATTCACTACCAGGGGGATCAGTTGTGGCAGTACATTTTTCCCACTGTTCCGTCGAGCAGGACTTCTTTATTTTAAGAATTTCTCCATTATATATTTCTTCGCAAGTATCTCCATTCGCTTGCATTTGTAGATCTCGATAATAGAAGAATCTTGTGTTGTTGTAGAAGAAACGAATATTAATATGTAGTAAATGTATGTATGAAATCTGAAGACTGATTCGTCGACACAGTACATAGAGCTAACAAGTAGAATACGGATTTTATGCATATTTTACAAGAATGTATAGATCGCATACAGAATAATGAAGACATCAAAAGAATTTAATGATACCGTTGCATTACTTGCTTTATGAATGCTTTAAACCGGATGGTTTATTTGAAAAATACAAGATTGTTACATATGCTTTTCGACGTTTTCAAATTATTACAAGGGGAAAATGATCTCGAGAATTTTTATTTTTCACAACGATCCGCAGTCCATTAATAAGTTAGAGACAAAAGTTAATTTCCATTCCCCGAGAAAATATAAACGCATGAATCACGAGACATTCAAAACACGTTCATGTACAAGTACGATAGCTAGCGCATAATTTATGAGAGAATATTTAAATTGAGTAGTCCTTGGAACGATAGACGATGCTCCGCGCAATGTGCTGAGTCGAACAGAAAGCTTTAGCTTCTATCGCGTTCGAAGGAACGCGGCATTCGTGGGCGCGTGAAATAGGGGATGGGCGGGAGAGGATCCTCGAGCAGCAGCTTTAAACACTTTTAAACAGTGTCTCAGCCACGAAAAGGACGAACCACCGAGTCAGCGGCGCGCGTTTGTCGCAAACAAGCTCGCTTCTCGGGGACGCGGCGCAGCGGTGTCCCCGTCGAAAGGGGGAGGGGGGTGAAAATAAAAGAGAGCCAGGGAAACGCGAAATCTCACCTTAAACCACGGAGATTCGAAATCCCTTTGAAGATTCGGCGAAAGTTAAATTCTGTTCGCAGACGCGCATTATACACGTCGGAATCGGTACAATGTATAGTGGCGGAGGTTCGAGGGCGGTTTCTTTTCAGCCCTTGCGCCGTGACCATTATAGCGTAGCCGTAGGGTGTCTATAGGGTTGTTCACGGCCGAGAATCGAGCAGACGTGGCGGGCGGTTGCTAGCGACCTTCCGGAAGGGTCGATTGTTGACCGAAAAAGTCGCCAATTTAAAAGGACCCCCGGCGTTTCTTTGGCAGCGGCGCTCAGAGTTGGAGCGAGACGGAGGATGTAAGCGCGCACGCCTGATTCCGAACAAGCAATTATGTTGTTACGAAATGTTTACAACGAGATTATTGTCAGCGGCATCTTGCGCCCCGGGTGGTAGCCCCGGCCGACCAGATCTTTCTCGTATTATCAATTTTATTCGACGAAGGGACCTCGGTTACGCCCAGGGCGTGTCTTTTGTGGCCGAGTACGCTACTGGAACTGCGCTCGAGCACGTATCACTTAGGTTGCCCGACGGGGATTATCGTGATATCTTAGATAAACATCTCGATCCCATTTCTTACGGATATCAGACAGAAGTTGTCTTTGTCAACAAGTGTACATTTCTGTACCATTGGATTCATTCATAAATCCATGCGGGTTTGCCAAATAGAAAAGATTCTTTTTTAAATACTTATTTGAGGTTAATGTACAGAAAAAGTTTCGGAGCATTGTACGATAAGAACAACGCATTTCTCAACAGATAAATGAGAATGAGCAAAGAGTCGTTAAATACAATAGCTGTCCAAACTTACGATCTAACGTCTTCGTTTAGAAATAAACCTTACCAATTCGCTTACAAGAGGTATGATAATTAATTTGCAAATAATTCCTTAACTAAGTTAAAAACGTACATGTTTGACACTGTAATACACTCTTAAGAGATCCATTTGCTATGAAGGCAAACACGGAACCTGTCCCAGCGTTCGAGTTCAAAGTACCGTAGAATTCTATACGTAAGCACCTGGATCTATCATATTTCACGAATAGAATGATTTCCGAGTCGGAGGTAACAAAGAATTGTAAGCGCGCGTCCCGCCGCGGTCGGAGTTACAGCGCGCAGTAAAGAGTTAAGAGTTAATAATTCAAAAAGACGCGATTACGAGAGCTAAGAGTGGCAAGTTGGCGACGATAAAGAACGGGCGAGCCGAGAGGTAGGTGACGAGAAACGGAGGTCGAAGGTGAGAGAAGGTGACGTCGGGTATTCGCGAAGACCGTTTCGCGGCCAAGCCTCGTGTCTCGAGATGCGACTCGCCCTCGCCCGCGTATATGGCTCCGATTCGTCTCGGTTCGGATTCTTCCGCGTGCGGAATCGCATCTCGGAGGAATTTGCATGCAAATAGCATCGCGAGGCCCGTCCGCGTCCGGTCCGCGCGCCACCGCGCGGCCCGCCGAGGCCCGACGCGGACCAACGCAATCAGTTCTGCGGTCTCGCGGTCATAATTGAATGTGGCGTAAATAAATAAATGTCGCAGCGGGCGCAGGACAGCGCGTTCGCCACCCTTTAAAGGTCGAGACTTCGATTAAGCTTCGCGCCTCGGTGTCGGCGTCCCTCTGAAAGCCACTCTTCCTCGTCCCGTCCCGTCCGCTTCCGTCTGTCCGTTCCTCGCTCTTGCCGCGCAACCACCGCCGAAAGGGAATATTACGGCAGCCGGAATTTTTCCCGAGGATTAATTTGCGGTCAGTCGGCCCTCATCCTGTCAGGACTACCGGCATTACTGGCTACCGTATGCACTGACTGAACCGCCGCGTCACACACCATGGCCACACAGTGCCGCGCCGCTCATTCGCCAACCGTGCGACGATTAATTATTCGACAAACTCCTTTATTTTCCCGCCGCAAGACGAAAACGAGCAACGAGAACTACGACGCCTCGAGCACGCACTGCTGACCACGAGACCAAGAAACATCGACAAGGCTAGATTTAAAAGCGGTACTACTGGAACCCGTTCAATCGTCTCCTCACTCCATTATTACCGTTATTATCGCAAACGCCAATTTATGAACACATAAACGTCTCATTTCCTTACGTGTCCTACGCCACACATCACGGCATTCGCGACCAATTTTTTACCCGATCATTTGCCGAACTATTTATTCGCATTTCCAGTGCAACCTTGATTATCCGAACCTTCCACATTCAAATATGTTATTACTCGTATACGATGCATATGTAATTAGATTGCTGTAACGCGATCTCGATACAACTTGACCTATCTTACAAATCGGTAAAGATTTAACACATTTTTTACAGGTTGCATAACTTAAACAAATTTAATATTTTCAAAACCAGCTAAAATTTTTAAGATTTTTAAGATTTCTATCGCATTAAAATTTGAAAGTCAATTTTTTCAATAGTCTTATGTTCTGCTGATCCTAATCAAATTATGAAAGCACAATAGATGGGCGTAAAAGTTAATCTTCAAATCGGAGCATATATTTTGTCACCCAAATATTGGTGACGCTATAATATAACTATTCTGTTATTAAGACATTAGTGCTTCCTTGGTTGTAAAATAAATCGCAGGCCACGTGTTTAAAAAAATGTAATGAAAATTAATTTTCGAGTTAGATAAAAACAGTATCATTTATACACTGAAAGTGTTGCTAAACACAGAAAGTATCTCTTTACACAGATTATGCTTGTTTCGCGTGGCCATATCGATAAGATATCTGGTTTTGTAACGATTAAATAACAGTTCTCATTGATCGCACGTAATTCAACCGCAATTCACAGCCAGGGACAGACAATTTAATGAATGGAGCCGAACTTGATGCAATTCTCGAACGAAGATGAATATTTCAACAGAATTGCGTGCAAGCGCAGCGGACATTGGTCTCCGAAGAATTATGGGTTATTATTCGCTTGTCGCCGATAAAATATCCCCGTCCATAGAATTAATTAGGAGGATTTTAATATACGGCAGGGCAATAAAGCCCGGAAACCGCAATTTCGGCGGTTTTACGAGATTCGAGGCCACGCAAGGTCCTGGCAGGAAGGACTCGAGATAAATCCTCTGTCAAGATGAAATGCGTACGAGTTCCTTAGCCCCGAGTGCAGCATACAGACCGGAACCGTTGGCTACATTCCGCGATATTGCTCCCCTTACCACCAGCTTTGCGTCGGTGGCTCGTGAAAGTGACGCGACCGTCGGTAGTAAAGCGAGAAAAATATTTGCTTTGTGGAACCGCCAGACTCGCCCACCCGTCTTCCCGTCGCGGTTCGCCTAAACTAAACGAATGCGCGCCGCGCTTATACGACTCATACTTAATTCTTCTCGGCGAGAGGCGTCCCTCGCACGGATGTTTCATTCTTCGCGTTAACTCTCGCATCGTTCGAGATTTATCGTCCGCCTTGGACGGTCTATCCGCGCGGTTGTCCGAACCGGCGCAAATATTTGTCCCCTCATTTTAATCTTTGCCGGGCTCCCGCGCGGCAACGGCAACGGCAACGGCAACGCCGATTCCCAGGATTCCGCTTGGCCCTTGGTGGGGGCCAAAGAGAGCAATTTTCAATTTACAGCCGTAGAGCTTCGGCGCTCGCGTACCCGGAACACGTAGAAGCCCTCGAAAGTAGGGCCATAAAAACGTCAGGGAATACACCGAAGTAGCACGATTTGCAGCGCGAGCGTATCCGAAGGCAGCGAGCGCGCCATAGTCTTTTTACGTGTCCGGCCGCCGCGGACTTTGACAAACATTCGTCGACCCTCCCGGTGCAAATAGTGCGTAACGCACGGTGATATACGCGGGGGACGGACTCGCACCTCTCGCACCTCTCGCACCTATTCCGGACGCGGCTCTTGGTCGACGTGAACTCGCGGTCACACCGCAACGTTCTCGGCGTCGGTCGCCGCAGCGCGCGGCGTCCGCTTTTTCCACGGAACCATCAACGATAAACCAACGGAACTTATTGCCTCGGTTCGCGGTTGGTGGCGCGATTTTTTACGCCGGCGTGCACGGCTACACCTCCCCTTATTGACACTTGCCGACCTTAGCCGGGGCCACAGTGTCGATGAATGTCGCATTTTGTTCGTTTCGCGCGTCCCCGCGGCGAGAGCTTATGGTCGCGCGAGCGCGTTCCTTCGGTTGGGGCAAAAATATTCCTCCTCGGTACCCCTACACAGTGCGAGCAACGATCTGCCGGAGGAATTCGAAGATCGTACTGCCTCGTGATTACCGGCGTCGCCCTTTCGGAGGCTATTGCCCGGAAGACCCGCGTATTTCACTCGATCTTATTAGTTTTTGGCCCGGCCGAGTTCGGGAAGCGGCAGCCGCGCCAAGGGTGAAACGAGGAACCTGCACGAAACCCTCCGTATATTCTGCATAATACTTATTTTATGCGTGACACTGCGCGAGAAAGCTCGGAATAAGAAGCTCCGGGCGTCGCGGCGCACCCGTTCCTGAAAATAGAGTGCGTCGCCGCGATTTCGCTCTATGGAAATCCGAACCATGGAAACGGGTCGTCTGCCTAGAAACGCCGCGGAATTTTATCGGAAAACTTGCTGGCATCTGCGACCGCGCGCGCGAGTGTAATTGGAATAAAAAGTCGGATAAATCAAAACGATTGTCGCGATAACTTAAGTCAAACAGAAATTACTAATTTTTTCAGATATATTTACATAGTTGAAGCAAAAGTGTCTAAATTGACAAAACTTGACAATACAATGTATTTAAACATTAGTTGTTAAAAAATTTGATATTATATTTTATTATTAATAAAGGACTTGCATTAACATGTAGTCCTTTTTTAAATTAGTTTCTTTATCATGAAGTGATAATATCCAAAAAAATAATGGTGTTCTCTTGTACACTGTTTTATAAACTATATGTATGTGAATTAGATACTATATTAGTATTAAGTATTGTATATGCTCCAAGTATATAGATGAGCTACAAAAATCCGCAATATATTCACAAATAATTCGTACGTCACGAGATCACTGGGCGTTATAAACGGCAAGCAACAACATTATCCGGGCAACGACGCACGAACTTTTCACGAGGAACATACGAGAGTCTCGTTTCTGATTCGTCATGCTCGAAGGAGCAAACACGAAGGGCGGGAAGGGATGATTTTTCAATGTCTCGAAACCGGAAGCGCCTCGAGGATGCTTGAAACCACGGAACGACGAGTTCTCGGCATGAGTAGCTACTCTCATTTTTTTTTTCTCTCCTGCGAACACCTCTCGTTCTCTCTCCCTCTCTCGCACTCACACTCATTCCCTCTGTTTTTCACGGGACCGCGGGCGTTTTTGGTAGAAACGGCAGCTAGAGAACCAGAAGACGGAAGACTCTTTCCAGACTGGCTTTTGACAAAAAGTGAGAAAGCGTGAAGATTGATGCCTCGGTCATCTTAGCACTTTGCCGAGTCACCGGACATTAGAGGGTTCGGGCTGGTTCCCTCCTCTTCGCCGCGAAGAAACAGAGTGTAAAATGCATTTAATTCACGTGTCGTTGGAACGAGGGTGGCGCATGGCCCCCAACAACATCGCCGAGAATCTTCCCTCCGTTTGCGGCTCCGGCCAGCAATGATTTCACACTCATAAATCTGAGTGTCAGGTTCACCGCTGCTATCTAAAATACAATTTCCGCCTTATTCTATTACCCGGTTCATTGTGTCTATTATAGATAGTTGCGTATTAGGGTTGGGAACTAGTCGGAAAAACTACGTTCGCTGAGGTGACAATCATTGCTAAAATTAACATGTTCGTCTTCTGTCTGCAAAGATCGAATCAATAACTTGACTCACATTCAATATTTAGTTATACGTTTCGTACAAACATTTTCGATGACAATATTCCTTATAAATTAACCTTAAACGTACCGTGTCGATCAAAAAGGATTTTTTATTTCCGAATTCTTGAAATTATAAAAACTCTTCTTTTACTGAAGTTTACATCATATAAAAAATTATAAGAAGTCTAATACAATGTCTTTCTCATTCCTATAAAACAGCTTCGTTTTCGAACCATGGAAAAGGGTAATTCTACGAAGGATACTGCTGAAGAAAATAATTCAACAGAGATAATTGATAAAAAAAATACCGTACAGCGCGAAGCATACGTGGAAGAAACGTGGACTAGTGTGATTGGACAACCGACGGACGTGATCGCAGATAAATTAATTATTGATCTGTCGCTCTACGCAAGACGCACTGTAAGGCCTCCTGCATAGTTTAGCGAGGCGAAAGCTAATTCGTGTCAGCGATAATGAGAGCTTTCACGATAATGGGACGGTTAACGTTCCGAGATAAGGAAACTTTCTCGCCGAGATGACCCTGCGTCCTCGATGAACCGGTAATTCAATAGAAAAGCGAGCGTAAACTGCTCCCTTATTTCAAGAAAGAACAGACCCTGACGAAACAGATTTGCGGTGACTCTACAAAGTACTACTTCCATACAAGTAATTACCAAAGGTTTTAGTGGTTTATATTAAACGCTACATAAAAGAAATTTATACAACAACTGTTCTTCAAGGTTTACTATGCATGCTGTTTAAAATATGTTTCTTAAAGATTAAGCACGTCCAACTGACGAGACAGCTGAAGTTTTGATCATTCCAAAAATGATGAGTCCACAGATATTTAAAGAATTGGAACGACAAACGGCACGAATTTATGACTCAACCTAATAGAATATGTAGCTCGTAATATCAAAGAAACTAACATATTCATTAAATTGATCGTGGATCAATTTAAAAATTATATTGTAATTGCACTGCTGTGTGTATATAATTTTATACTTGTAATAAATAGGTACAATTATAAATCTAATAAAGTAAATTAAAGATTGTAATAAATCTCACGTTTATAAGCCATAATAAAATAATAAAATAAATGTTAGCAATAATAATCGTAGTCATTGGAATGCAGTTCGCACACGTCTCATCTGCTGCTTTGTGGAATTGATCGTCACAGCCGGAAGTTCTTTGGTAACCGACAATAAATTCAGACACGACACCGCTGCGATTGGTAATACGACAGCCGAACGGATAGAAGCGATCCATCTCAATTTTTCGAAAACGATTTTTCGAGGCGCGTGTAGCCGAGCCGGTGGCTTATCGCGATAGAATAAAAGCACACGAATGATAAAACGGTGAAAAAAGAGCAAAAGAAAGAAGCTAGTCATGCTTTCCGGGTGAAACCTTTCGTGGCGGTTAGTCACTGTCTACGGGAAACAGAGGAAAAAGAACTAGCTAGTGCACGCGAGCACCTGCCGATTCGAGATTGCGCGGCCAGGGAGAAATAAATTAAAATGGTCTCGCATGATCTTTAGAGGCCGGTCGGGACCGAGCGTTTCCGTTGTTTCGGCGCCGACGACGGCCGCCGGGATGAATAATAAAATCGGCGCTGCTCCGAATCGACGTGAACAAAAAAAAAAAAAAAGAAGGAGAAATGGGCGATAGCGTACGAAGTTTTGCAGCTAAACGAGAGAGCAAGGTCTCTGTCGATTCCGTCTCTGTGTTCGGCAGCCACGAGGGTCGCCTACACGTACGCGGCCGCTTTCCGCGCTTGCCCGGACACACGCTCACGATGCACAGTGTTAATAAACGGCATCTGTCACCGGGCATTGCGTTGCATTTTGTGTTTTATGCTTTACGCTCCGCCCGGTTTATGCCCCGGTTTATGCTTCACACCGAGCGCGCACCGCGGCCCCGTGTGTGCGCATAATGTCGGCGTACTGCATTTTTCTCCCCCGCTAATCACGTCGCCTTGCCGTGCCGGACACTTTGTCTCCGATTTTTATCCCCCCGTGCATTGGCTGAAAAGAGATTTTTTACTGCGCGAAAAATTGGCCGGCACGCCGTCGCGTCGTGGCTCTGTGTCCGGCCACCCTCGGCCGCGGCGGCGCCGTTATGCAAGAATACTTTCCCGTATTTATTCCTGAAATTATTCCGGTCCCCAACCCACCCCCGCCGCTCGTTTCCCTCTAACGACGTTCGCGCGACCCTCCCGGCCGATGGCATAATGGCTCATGTTCGCTTCTTCCGCTCTAATGCGAGTACGCGCATGTATATTTCGCAGTCACCGTTGCGTCCAGTCCGCGCGCGGTAAAAGAACAGCGCTCCGGTTGGTAAAACAACCGGACCCTTGTTTTCAACCGATCGGCTGAGTGCACCGATGTACCACTCATTTTTCAATATCTCATTCCAGGACGGTCGCATCCGTTCCTCACCGGGGACAACGCTAACGCAAAAACACTCGAATTTCGTCGTTGGGTGATGTACGAACGTCCGAACGCATTATCTCGCGATGGGACGAGTCTGACCGGATAACATCAAGGTGGTATCATTTGTACGGCTGTGCACCGGCGTTAAAAACAGCCCAGCTAATTTAATGGCGGATTATTTAGTTTCTCTCTTGGTGTCGCTTTCGAACATCGGCTAATTCTCGCATTTCTTGGAACGTAATTAACCCTTTAACGATCACAGCTGCTTATGTTACAGGGACGCTAAATTACAGTATAAAAATAATTCTAGTATATGAATAGATTATAGTATAAAAAATTAAATACTGAGGAAAATGAAGAAAATATCCTCATTTTTGTTCGAAGACTAGCAATGTAAGAGACTTTGAAATTATATTTCAAACGTGCAACTGAAATAGAAAACTTAAGCAATGTTTTTATGAAATTAAATCTGCCGTAAAGAATTTCGGATAACCGCGGCAAATTATTGTCTTTCCTTGAATAATTTCAAAATTATTTCGCAGTCGCCAGGACCGAGTTAACTATGCTTGAATATTTTAGCAG
The DNA here is from genome assembly GCF_028453695.1 of Augochlora pura. Taxonomy (NCBI): domain Eukaryota; kingdom Metazoa; phylum Arthropoda; class Insecta; order Hymenoptera; family Halictidae; genus Augochlora; species Augochlora pura. The sequence goes on along the minus strand of NC_135781.1, from coordinate 8,207,699 downwards.
GATGATTTTGTACTTTCGAACATACCGAAAACTTGCGTGTAACGACGAGGAACCATCTACTCGAATTCACGACAGAAAACTGCTGAAGAACCTCTAGAAACGGGTAAGTTTCGCGAGGCAGTCAGAAGGAAAAATACTCGAAGAAATTCGACTCCGAGAGACGGACTCTTTCGGTGTTCGACCAGAACCGTGAAGAGGCACGGAGTGCTTCGTTAAAAGTCAAGGGCACTTCGTAACGTGAATTTTAATCGCGGCCGTGTCCCGAAATAAAGCCGAGGCGAAAAATACCATCGACCTCGATCCAGAGGAGGGTCCTGCTTAGAATCGAAACACGGATTAACTCCCGAACAACCTGGCCGCCCTCCCTCCGCGACGAAGTGCACAGACTTTTCGCCAGCTGTCAGCTAGAGCCCGTGGTGCGCTCATTCGTGAAATCTGATCGTAAGTTGCACCACTTCACCGGCCCCTTAATCCGCCTGAACCGCCCTTAGACTCCTGCTTGCTTAAACGAACGCGGTGCGCTGTGGAGCGTCATGGGTGACTTGGAAATCGGCGGGGGCCGCAGAATCGCATCGTTTGAAACATCCTTTTCACGGCGAATTACAAATCTTTGCGTAACAGTTAATAATACGCCTTGCCTAAACAAATTCGACCGTACAAAACTGGATTCGGGAGGAGTCGACGAATCTCCCTGGAACAAGTGCATTTTTCAACGCTTTTGACCCGGCGACGCGCCTAACTTCATCCCCGGAATGGGCTCGATCTAATTTCCAGGAAAACATTGACTCCAGACACAATCTCGACCGAAGTAATTGCATGCCGTTGCATAGACGCGTATCCCGATGCACGCGCTATCGTCGATGTAACAATGCGACCCCCGACGAACGTTGCTCACTGAATGTCACCGGGCAAATGGCCGAGTTTCATTCGTGCCGGTCTATCGAGTGCGCGCGGAATGTGACGGTTGCACGCTCGTTCGCCGAAAATTCGACGGTGAAAACCAACAAAAAAAAAAAGAAAAAAAAAACAACGAAACACACAACGCGTCGCGTCGCACTGGCAAACGGCGATTAATAATTCGGCAACGCGACGTTGACGAGAAATTACGAGTGTCACATCGGCGCGAGGGGAATGAAAAAGCACGCGGAGCGGTAAAACGAAACCTTCGCCGGAAACGATTGTTGAATAACCGTGAATTTGAACGCTTGTAAAAAAAAGTAATATATCAAACGTTCTAGAGCTTCGGGGCCATTGAATTAAGACCACTCGACGTAGTCAGCATTTTTCATGTTCCGATAAAACGGAAATAATGGTCTTCATATCCGATTTTCCCCGAGTATACTCTGTAAACGTTTTATTGCGCTCTTTAGATCTTTATTACTTTGTAAACTGGCCGTAGATTTTGGTTCTTGAAATTATGTTTTCTCGAAACGTGGTACGACATTAGAATTCTATAATTATTTCGAGAAAACCTTTGTTTTATTATCTGTGCCGCAGCGTTTCGTCGGAGAAGCGGGGCGTAAGCAATTTTCGGAAATCCGACGGCTCTTGAAATCGGCTTACGGATCAAGTAGCTTCTGAAACCGTCTGTCTTCGCAGCCCTAATCGATTTCTTTCCGTTCAGCCGCGGACGGTAGGTACGGGCGCGTTTCAAACCCGAAAGCGGCGCGGATTTGCAGGTGGAGTCATGCGAGAGGCGCGTCATAAACGCACGTGCGTGACCACGCATCCGATAAGATGATAATCCCCGAGGCTCCTGAGCTCTCGAAAAGAGAACGTAGGTGGAAGGCGCAGGCACGTCGCCTCGGATACTCGCTGGCGTATACACGCGCATACGTATGACAGAGAGGATAGAACGAACAAAGCGCGTTTAGCACACGTGCTCAGTTAAACGCACTTACGCACATTCGTGTCACGAGTATGTGCTAACGCATATGATATAGAGGTCGTCTCTATGTACCGATACATACATGCCAAGGGGAACACATATAGCTGAAGGGCTGGCTAAGATCTGTCTAAGGCATTCCTAGGCCGCCTCAAACACAAGTGCACTAAATCAATCCATTGTCAGGGACGACCCGATTCCCCGCACAGGTTGACTCACTCGCCATAAAGAGCCTCCGACTCGAAGTATTAGAACAACTATCGGTCTTATGGAAAAGATGTTATTTCATCGACCTTTTACAACTTGTGTGGATTTTTCAATACCACGGTAGCAAATGACGATGCGCAAATTACTTAGACTACCACATTGTACATATTACAACTGCATATAGCCCTGCATATAGACATTTGATATTTATTTCTGTCACTAAATGAAAGCATTTCTCAGACAAGACAGATTACTATTTTATAAATGTTGAACACAGTTCAAAACTATTGCGTACCCCCATTTTCTCCGATTTTTATATGGCGACTGACACATTAAAGTATAGCAGAATAAAAAAGGAAGTTTTATAATCATTGTCTAGGAAACTAGTCTCTCTGTCTTTAAACGTTATAATTTATTTATTCGTATGAACCTGTTAGCAAAACTGCTGATCAACATATAATGCACATTTGATAGTACTTCTGCGTATACCTAATTCATAACGCATAAATTATAGAATTGATTGAGCGTTGAAGAAATATGTTCAAAAATCTACTGTCAGATCCAATGTCGATGCAGCGGTGGCACCGCCCCATTAAGCGAAGTACCGACACGTTTTGTAGAAGCAGACGGGTTCACCTGACGAATCGTTGACGGCGTCAGCTATCATCTCGACCCTCCGCCTAAACTCCTCCGAGCTCCACGTGCACGACCCACCTTCGTCATCTAGGCGTTTACACCTGGCCTGGAGAATTCCAAGACGAAATAACAGAGCGCGTCGCGCAAACTCCTCTTAGCGGATTCAGAAGTGACCACGATTTCTATGAGCCATAATAACGTTACGCTGATTTATCTCTGCTTTAACCCGACGGGCTCGCGTTCCCCGCGGTGAAAACGTGTATGTAATATCGTTTAACCCGGGTATTGTCGGGTTCAAACGTATGCAAAGTCGCCGTGACGTCGTTGACGAGTCGTCGTGTGCCTTCGGATCGGCGTGGGTCACGAGTACGCGGCTCTTCAGGTCGCTTCCTTATTATACGTCGGACGACCTAGGACGTCGTCAAGGCACGCGAATGTCCACGCCGCGGAATTTCCTCGCCTGAAATCGTCACTTTCGGATATTGTCGTACCGTTGTACCAGCGAGAACCATTACCGAGGAGATAATAACCAGCCTCCTATAAAAACGAAAGGATTTCGCGAACGCAAGCGTTGTCGCGCTGGTTTCTGCGTGCCGGTCTTAACCTTGAAACTGTTCGAGAATGATGTTGCTTAAACCCTCACCTTGTGGACTGCAAAAACTTTTCCCTTTGTTCACAAAATTCTAAACTTATCGCTAACGAAATAGCCTTATTTTACGATTCTAAAATCTATAGAGACTTTTTCATGGAAAATGAATCGTATAAATTACAACTATAAATTATAACGAAAACTGTACAAAATCTAAAAGACTTCTCACTTTTATTACTACTGCTAGGTTTAATGTTAATTCATTGAGGATAAGAGATTCGTAAAATGCTATGGATAGTTCCTTTAATAGATTAAGAATCATATTATATGTTTGGAATTTCTACAATAAGATGCGTAGTTCAGATGTCGTCAATGAGTCGACTTTCGTCCTGAAAGGATTAACAGATAGGAAGTAATAATGTATATTAGCTACACCGCGATCAATATTAATACTTAGACACCTTTGGACCAGAAATACCTTCTTCAAAATTGTATCGAAAATTTTGGGTTTTCTGTGAGAAGTAAAAAGAATTAGTTTGTTGAACGACATTTGAAAGAACGTTTGCAAAAGTCGCAATTAATATACGAAGAAACGAAATATTAATAACAACAAAATATTTTGAACACGAACGATGATTAAAATTATGAAATTTTTCCTGCCGTGGCAGAGGAGCATCGAAGTCTCAACTAGAATAATAGACTAGAGAATCCGGGTCTCTAAACGCAGGGGAGATAATGATTATAAAAATTTCCTATGCCAGCGGGCGGGACGCAATAAAGCAGAGTTTTTAAATAGCCACTAAAGCACGAACAGCCTCAATCATAAACGAACGTCCCTTAAGTAAGAGAAGCCCTCCTTTTATCTCTCGCTATTATTTCGACCCTCGTATCCTTCTTTTTTTCCTGGCGACGGGAGTTCCTCGTCGTTTTAACGATAACAATTAAAAAGGCCACCGCGCTCCAACAAAGATAATTATCGCGGAGTCACTTTTATTGGCTTCCGCGTCTCAAAAGGCCTTCTTAACATCTCATGATCGCGACACTGATTTCTCGATAACTCGTCGACCGGATACTATTTTTTCGACCGTAACTGTCAGACCAAAGAAATTGCTATTAATTTCAACTCAATGAATTTGTTGAACAAGCATTTCTGCAATCTGTTCCAGTGGCAACAACTTCCCGTGTCAACTGTCCGTTTGTACAATGAGACGCGCAAAGTTAATTAAAACGCATCTCTTCTCTCTTAGCGACGTCTACTCGCTTATGCCATAAATTATACATATTAATTATATGATCGATACGTTTTTGATTGACTCCCATAACGTTTCGCGACGCGTCGATGTTCGTTTTCATTAATTACGAGTGCTGCTTTCACGCTCTCGAGCAGATAACGTTTACGGGTTACGGCGAGTCCGCAACGCACGATCAGTTTCAGGCCAGCAGTTTCAGTTTCAGTTCGACCTGAATAATCGCCGTCGTCGGTAAACTACGTTTCTATTAGTCACGCGGCACGAGAACTCGTTTACAGAAGGATTCACACACATATCATTAAACGCGCTTGCTTCGTTAGCATATTATCTCTCTCGATGGTGTAATTACGTGCGGCACACGACTCCATCCGATAAGGACGAAGAGCAGCGTCTCCCGATGCTCGGAACGCTCGCGCCGCGGTGGGAAACTCCGCGACAACTGCGAATGCTAATCCAATTAGCTCATTAAGTAATTATACCGTGCAGACAGTTCTTGTCTTCCGCGGGATTTCGAAATACAGTTGCTATCTTGCCGGCGTCGCTAATTATGAGATTCTGTACTCATCGGGCGTACACGCGAAACGGAAGAACAAATTTAACGGCTTAGGAGTAATTACCATTAATGGCGCGACCGTAACGCGAGTGACTTGAACGACCTTTCACTAATAACCTCTAGTCGCGATGACAATAGCTAAACAAATGCCAATGTCAGACATTCGCGGACGAAATGGCAGCACGTGTCAGTACTTTCTCATCGCGTCTCGGCGCTGGAGTGTATACTTGAAAATGTTGTTTCTATCTGACACAAGCTTTCTGTAAGGAAGTATTAAACAATTTAACCTTGCAGTACGTACTTCTTTTATAAAAAATTAAAAATTGTGTATGAAATATATGCTGGAGTATGACAAAAATGATAAAATAAATATTGTATTATTTTTAATATTTACGTTTAAAAGAAATGAATAATTCATATGTGAATTAACTAATTTTTGTGGTCTAAAAATTATAGATATATTCATTTTTTATGTAACCATCCAAAGCGTATTTAGTTACATCCATAAATCGAGAAATATTCACTAGAAAGATTTATAAAACTGCACAACACGATTATAAAAATTTTCAAACCAAGAGTCTTTTTCGTCCGTGAATGCTACGCAAGCCGCACGGAATTTCATCGGCCAGCTCTACCGTTGGATCGTCGAGAAGCAAACTGTTCCCCGCGAATGAGTAGTCCGAAGAAGAGTGCAATAGCAACGAATATCTGGAGAAGATTAAATTCTACCTAATAACAGTGTTTCGTTCTCGACTTCCAGGGTATCGATATCAGGCCAGCCGTTCCGTTCGAGCCGAAATGAAAGGACGGGAATGCGGCAACGAGCGCATCAAAACGTTATCGCGGAACGAGCATCGTGGAAGTACAAATTCCACGCTTTTTCTTGCCGGTGTGCTCGAGCGCGCGCGCGCGCGCGCCAGCATTCCCGCGTGTATGTGCGTGGAGCATGGAAGAGGGTAGGGTGCTTCGGAACACCCTAATATCCCTCGGCGCGTAACGGTTTCATTTCTCCCACTTCCCTCCTCCGCCACGCGTTTTCCTCTCGCACGTACGCATTACCTAGCCTAACCTTCCGTCCCTGTCGCAAGATAAACGATCAGTCACACCCTGCGACTTTTATTCCTAGCAATCATCCGTTTGCCTCTCAGGCCTACTTGCCGCCGTTTTCCGTTCGCTATCCGCCACCTTGTATCCTTCCTCTTTTCCTCCCTCGGCCGATACAGGACTTCCGAGACACGCTCTCCCTGCTATGGGGTAGGAACGCAGGACTTTATTGCCCCGCGTAAACTTTGCCTCGTAAGGATTCGACTGCTGATTGAAAGGTAATCGTATCTACGATGGGCTCAGGCATCAGTAATCGAGGAGTAAAATTTAAACGGCATTCAGTGCCATCTTTGCCGAATCGGCACGCCGATTGCTTGGCCAAGGGAGAATAAAATTTAGTATTGTAGGAGAATATCCTTGGGAACGTGTACAACATCCGGCAAACATTTTGAAGCAAACTTTTATTGTTATTATCATCATTATTATTATTACTATTATCTTACCATACTTTTTTAAATAGTATTAAAGTCGTGGCTCTTTGGTACCACGAGGGTTAATGGTTTGTTAACGACTTAGAGTTGAATGTAACGTATCAAGCATTGGACAAAAGATCAACTAAATAAATTGAAAACTGAACATAGCTTATCGGTATAGTAAAACACGGCGAAAGAAACCCTGATAAAGAACTATAACAATGGTATCTGTAAAATATGTATTACGTAATAATTGTATGGTACAATGACGACCCATAATAATCAGAAATAGATCAATCGGTGGCGTTCTATATGATAAAATACGCGTACTATCCCGTGTCCCGATCATCAAAGGCTCATTCTTACGTCATTGAGGTCATTCGATTACTCGATGCTTTGTGAAGATCGGAAACGAGGGTAAAGCATGAATAAACGGCGCGTGTTCCTTTCCCGGACGGGCTCGGACGCGAAACGAAAGTAAAAAATTGAGCGATATCCTGGCGGATCGCGGGGGCGACCTCCGAAATGACCGGATGGGATCTATTTTTTATAGCTTTTGTGTGTCTCCATCGACGTAGGAAAATGAAACCGGTAATGCGACGGCATTGATAGATTCGCCACCATTTGGAGAATGGGCGGATTATGCGCGGCATAAATACGCAATTTCACCCCGAATGCCAGCGCGGCTTTCCCCTTTGGGAATAGCCGATGCTTATCCGCTTCAAATTAACAAATTGCTCCGAGCAAATACGCTGACAGTGAACCATGGCGTCGCGCAACGCCGCTTAATCTAAAAGGAACTATTTCTGCTAACGAGCCTTCTCCGATTTCCGTCAGGGGTCCGGCGAAAAAAAAAATGACCATAGAACAGATCGATACAATCGAATAAGCTTGACCAAGCCCGCGCAGGTTTTTCTAACCACTCGTACATCCGCCGATATTAAAAAAAGCTGAAAAAGAGAGGAGAAAAAAACTGCGCAGAATGGAACAGATATCAAAGAGTACAAACATTTTTTTCCCCCCTTCATCGAACCTTCGTGTTGTCTAATTACCCGACGAATGTTTGCCCGAGAGCCACCCCGCTGATTTCGAACCCCAAGAAACTGTGACGCGAACCTGACGTCCATTGTGTCGCGTTATGTTGTTAGCGTTTTTTTTTTCCATCCTTCCGTGTCCCTTGCCGCATTGTGCACGGCGGTCGCACCCTCTGTGCACACTCAAAACGGTACTATGTTGCCGGCATCGTACCGACGATTGCACCCCGTCCACGGTGATTCCCTATTATGCGGATCGCGGTTCTCGTTCCTCTCCAAGCACACCTTACTCCTCTCTGTTTCCTACACTGGCGCACGAAGCGCGCACCTATTCTCCCTCGATCTTTCATTTGGTCCCCTCGCGGTTCCCTTCGCGGTCCCCTTCGCGGCTCTGTCGGTAGTTTGACCTTATTTCCATACCATTTATGGGAAGGGAGTATCCTCGAGATATCAGAATCCCACTTCCGGCGCATCGACCACCTGGCCGGGCGATGACCATCGTACCGTACTGTTACACGGGGTTACATGCCTCTGCCCTGTACACGAAATCGGACCGCGCGTGCGAAACTCCGGCCCCGCAGCATTTTTTTACGCTACGGAACACGTGCTGCGACCATTAGCCGTCCCGGCGTCGCTGTGTTTAATTATTCACGGGACTATGGGCCACGCCATCGGTCGCGCCACGGTCTCATCGTGATCATGATCACGACGATGCACGACCTAATCATTTCGATTCGGGAAATTCTCAAGCCGTCATTCTATTTAGTCGCGCATTTATATAATCATTATCCAGTGTAAAAAAAGTGACGTAGATTCTTCTTATCTAGTATTCGAAACCTTGCTGGAGGCTTATTTCGTTGTCGTTTATTTTTGTACTTTCGGTATCTATTACTAGATGCGTAAGACGGTCCGTCCACGTGACATCGCGTCATAGACGCGTCACAGACCCTTAGATTACTATATTTTTAGTAATCTAAGTTTGTTTCTGCGTCGAATACAATTATAGAAAATTATTACGTCTTAACGTAGAGCAAATTTTCGTCAAACCTCCTCATGTTAATCCAAGCTCTGATTTCTTGCCAGAAATGCAAGGGATACTCGAAAGTACTGCAACATCGCGAAAAAAATCGCAGCCGCATTCCTCTATTTTAAATTAGAGAAATAGAATGAAACCTCATTCGACTGCAAACGAGATCTTCGAATGGAGCAAAAAAGAAATCCGATCTTCGTAAGGAAAACTTGCGATTTTCGGCGGGTATATCTCGGAGGGAATCCTGGTTATCCGGATATTGACCTAACTGAATTTCGAAAATCGATGCGGCCGAGATTGGTCGGTAGCTGTGTGTGCCTTTTCGTACCCGGGCCGCGCGCGGTGTAACTTTATAATTGAATATTGAAAGCGGTGGCTTTGGCCGTGCCAGACGACGTCCGACAAATTGGAGCAGTTCTGGGCGAAGGTCGGGAAACTATCACACACCATTCTCGAGTGGAACGCGCGTTTATGGGAAGTGCTCTTGAGGAAAGTCGAGAGAGCGAGACGACCACGGTATCTCGCGCCCGGATTTATGCGAGGCGTTATGGCCGACGGATCTAACCCGCTAGAGCTAGTCCCTGGCCGTAAAGCCGAGATAATTAAATTATGGGAATAAAAAGTGGAAGCCGGCGAGCGTCGCGTTGCCACCGCGACAGTTCTCGCTTTTTCGTCGCGAAGAAAAATCATAAAACCAGCTCGACCGACAAATCTGTATAATGTTTCGCGATTTTTATCGCTCTCCGCCCCTACCGTCACCTACGTGCCGGCACTAAAAACTTGCTCCCGCAACACGCACACCGAGATGCGCGGATCGGTGTACGCACGGCCGGTTGCCGCTTACGCACGCCGAATTTCGAAATGGAAATGAAAGATTTTATGCTGTCGTCAAAAATCGACACCGGAATGTCTGGAATGGCCGTCGCGACAGTCACGCTCTCACTTCGTTGCGGCTCATTTCTTCGACAGCTGTGTATCAACGGATTAACAGGTTACGACTTCGAATGCCTGTGGTGTTTCTTGCCCCCCACCCAACCCCCCAAAAAAGGGAACAATGAAAAAGAAGAAGCAAGATGGAGTATTGCACATACGATGACAGATAAACAAATTTACTTAGCAGTATTTCGAACCGGAAGACGTGGAGCTATGCCGTTGTTGGATGCTAGAAGCATGTTCGATTAGATTTTACTTAACCCCTTGCGCTGTAAAAATCTAGAAACGGAATTAAGTAAAGACGGTACAAGAAATACAAATTATTTGATCCTATTAAGGAAAATATTAAGGAGAAATAAGTACTAATAAACGCAGCGTGAAAGGAGTCGTAATGCAAGGGGTTAATAATAATTTCATGTTTATATTTTCGGAATTGACGAAATCACAAAATTCTATGTCATTACTGAACAAACTTTTTTCTTTGCGAAAATATATTCAAGCTGAACGCCCATAGTATGATATTGTCACGTTAACTATGATTATGATAAGATCATAATGAAAAGTACAGAAGTTGTACATATCGAAGGTATTACGTGATAGGCTATATAACAAAAAGGGCCATGCAGAAGTTCTTGCAAAATCTACAGAATTTTAGAGAACTGACTACACCTTTAATACATGCACTGACATTATGTAGTAACACTTCGTTGTTGCGTAGTAAGACTGTACCACTATAAAAAGAATGAAGCACTCCAACGGCAAAATAAAATTTTAAAACACCTACCTCAGTAGAGGACATCAATTTCAAACGTTTCTATACAAGTAACTCCAAAGGGCAGTGAAGTTGATAAGCCATCAACATAAAGTTGAGCCACGGTAATCGTTGATTGTAAAACTAAAAAAAAAAAGTCTAAGCTCGGAATTAGCCGAGGCGTAATCAAGGAAGAAGGAAACTTCGAGACGGTCCTAACTAATCCCGTCACGTAGTGCCATAATCGTCTGGGACGGCGGCGTTAATCAAGTTCCGAAAATACAGGAATGGCCGGAGGTGTAATTTCTCCCTTATATAGGGATGTTAAAGCGCGCCGGAATGGCACCCCATGCATAACGCCCGCCGCTTGTACGTATATATGTACCTACACAACCAGTACACCAGCTTCCTCCCACTCGCAACTGGTCCAGGTATTATACGTGTGTATACGTATACATGTACATATATACACTGGTATATAAATATATATCGTAAACTATGTAGCAGAAGTGTTAAATCTTCCGAGCTAAATGGGAGAGGACAAACTTACGTGGAAACTTGGGAAATCGCGGCGCTTCTGAACCATTCATGGTTACCGCGCGTTCGCTTTTATGTACAAGCTTTCGAAAAGCACCCAAGACGTCTACGCGCCAGCCATAACTCCTAACGCCCATCTTTACCCAAAAACCATTACTGTATGTTTGCCAGCGAGACCGAACTTTGACCTTTAAACGCGGCTAACAAATGAAATAGACATTACGGTGCACCATAACAATTCGAACTTCGTATTACCCCAGGTATAAACGATGCCTGTATGAGTTTTAACATGTCCCTGGATGCCTCCGCTAGCGATATTTGTACTGACATCGTTGTCGACACTTTCAGATTGTTGTTGCAATATGCAAGATATTAATTATTAAACATAATATTCGTTGCAACGATACGTAGAAAGAATAGTGATCGGATAAGAGAATTTCAGGGAATACGAAACATTAATTCAGAGTATAAGATTGAGATCAAAGTATAAGACTAAAAAAATAGAAAAGGAAAAATGACAAAAATATGGTAGAGTAGACGCCATAATTGAAAAGAAAAACACTAAACTGATAAAGTAAAGATAGTTATAAACAACGTACTAAGATAAATTAAAAATTAAAGAACAATAGAATCTCAATCATTCGAATAATTGTACGAAAATTACATGCATAGCTATAAGGCTAGATTAAATTTCCATTGATTTACACAATGATGAATCATCTTAGACTGAATCGTTCACCTACGAAAGGTGTTCACATAACAAAATACTCAGACATCGTTCGAATAATCATGATTCTATTATACTTGTAGTTTCAACATGCATTTGTAAACGAACATTTAACATTTGATAAAACATGTAAGCCATTAACTTTAAAATACTAGAAACTAATGTACCATACATTTTGTGTACAGGTTGCAAGATTCGTGAACCGTGAAATCGTAGTACGATCTATCGACGAGCATGGCTCGTAACCAGTCAGCATTAACACTTTCCTTCCCCAGGCAAGAGAGCCCCTTTCCTCGTCGAAGACTAACAATATCTCTTACGGTTGATCGGCTTGTAATAATTGCGACTGCACGGCAGCACGCTAAACGTTGGCGAGGGGCAAAGAGGGAGACGAGGAATGTTTTGTGTTTCCGAAGCCTTTAAATCCCGACTCTAAATTCATTTCGTACCGACGATCGACTCACCATTGTCCCCGCATCTGTTCCTCGGTCGGTCCGCGGGGTTTAGCTTAGGAATTAGGGGTCGCGACTGGATTTCATTATCGGTATAATTTTAAAGTGGCTGTCAAGGGGTGATCGTAGCTTTTGACGCTTCCTTGACTGACGGAGGGTGTCTCTTTCTACCGGAGTCCTCAAGCTGAATCACCGTTTAAAACATTTCGTTTCGGCCGGCTAGACACGGAGACAGGATAAATGCTGTCGCGTAAAACACACCGGGAACGAATCGCCGGGGTTCATGCTTTTAGACGATTAATGGATGTCGCGTTAGCTTAAAGTAAACAGCGCGAGAGGTTCGGTCTTGGAACGCTTTCCATCGAATCTCAACATTCGCTTAAAGCGTTTAATAGATCCATAACCTGCCATTAAATATTCTTCACGGCTGCAGTAATTAGATTTTTGCGATTGTAATAATGGTTTAGAACAAACGGGAAATTTACATTTACCGCGTATCTACGCTTATTTAAATGCTTTCACGAGTGGGTTAAAATTATTGTGACGTAAATCAGTATTTCAAAATAAAGCGGTTGAACTGGTTCAACGATCATTTTATAATTTAGTATATAATTTATAGAGAATATAAGAAGTATTTAAGAAATCGTTGAATATCAATAACATTATCTAGTAATTCCATTTTACGTTACCAGATAAAACAAAATTGTTTAGATCTCTCTTGGTATAGCGTAATAATTCAGCATTCAATTAATAAAATTCTGATGGATAAATTAATAAAAAAAAAAAACAGGTTTCAACTAGTCTTAATTGTGTAAATTTCTTTACTCGGGACGTCGTTCTACAAAAATACCAATAGACATGTTGGTACAAGCAGAGCGGTGCAATTCCGCTTATGAATACGTCGTGGGACAATAATACGTGCACGGTACACAGTACACACCGACACACCTCGTTCGAGATCCGTCTTAGATACACAATGAGCGCACGGACTCCGCTCTGCCCCCGTCGCCGTCGGTCGATAAATTTACCAAAGATATTCTCGGCTGCCGGGAGCTTGTCATTTCCACGCAGACGAGACGCCTCGCCGCAGAGATCAGAGAAAAATCCATCTAGAGGAAACGGGGGGGCGGGGGGAGAGGGTGGAAGGCCAACCCGGGGGCAGTCCTGACATAACATCTCTTCCTTTCGAGGCTTAGGGAACGAGATCAGAGATTCCCGGCGAGCGCGACATGTGAAATCGACACAAAAGTGACCATCGTCTGGTAAACGATAGCAGCACGAAATTGCCCTGCTCTTGAGATTCGGCTTAACCTACCCTCTCACGAGCCAACCCCCCGCGCGTATCTCGGCGCGCGCCGGATACAGAAGAGTATTTCGCTTGAAATAACACGGACGATGATGTTCAGCGCTAACCGGGGGCACTAATGTCTAGACAATATTTGTCTTGACCCGGACAAGAAAATAATAAGCGATGAGAGAAATGATACGCGGGATGATCGTGTGCCGGCTCGATTCTGCGTCTGGCTACGCGACGGCCACGGAGGTCATAACGGGGTTATGAGCTGTGAGGTAGTTAAAGTTTTCAACTGCCGCCGCGATATATACGGTCGCCACCTCCTCGCCGTCGTCGCCAGCCAGTGGCACTCCGAAGCTCGTTCGTTACGTGTTTCGCGCTAAATTTGTTCGATATCTTCCCGGAGTACCGTAAATCCGGATATACCGGAGGAAATTGCTCTTCCCCGGCGGCCATAGGCTCCCAACTCTGACAGGGAAAGAAGCCAAACAACCATGGATGACACAGAACTTGGTCAGGTTTTTAAACGAATTCTAAAGATAATTGTTCGGACGAAACTGTCGAAAGTGATTCGAGCATATTTGTCAATAGACCCGAGTCTGTCCCAAGTTGTTTCTTAACGCGTTGACTGCAAAACTGTTAGCCCAATAGAGCATGTATCGTCGACGTAATTTAATTATTAGGGCTAAGACCGTACACTTATTCTCGCAATGATTACTATTGCAATTTTTTAAATGTTGTGATATCTATCACACGCATGTGATCGACGTGGCAGTCACATGTCAATACATTTAACGTGGACAACTTTCATCGCACAAGTTCAGTTAAACTGCAACTTTAAAATTTTTAGTAGCAGATTATTTAGACACTTGCATCGAACGTATTCTGTGCCTTTAATCAATACACTGACACTTTGATTTCGTGTGTACTAAATTGTACACTTAAAATACAAAGTATTAAAAACATACGTTTTACTCTTCATTTATAGACGATTTAAAATATGGCCACTACTATATATTGCACTACTTAATATAACACCACTATTTTACGCAAATTGAACTGTATGGCATGATTAGAAATTTAAGATATTAATAGCACAGAATCTAATAAATCCTTGAATTTTCGTAATACCGGATTACTGGAAACCAAAACAAAAATGGTTGAACTAATTGAAGAAATCATCAAGCTCAACCGATAACAACATCAAATACTAACAGTTCGAGCTATACGTAAAAGCAAAAGCCTCGAGCAAGCGACGAGGAGGAAAAGGGAAAACCGTTTGACGAGAATTTTAATTGACGGACTGTACGCAAACAAGGAATATCTGGCAGTATGGAGAGGAAACTTTGTAACGACAGGATACAATTGACCGCATCGCGGCTAGAGTTTGAAAACGTGCTCGATGAGATTCGTTATGATGCTCCCCTCCCTGTACCCTTCGCCCACCACTAATGACAACACCAGGGTGCTTCAGCCCCTATCATAATTCGCAGCTTCTGGTTTTCTGTCGAGGGTTGTTGACACAATGCGGGCGCCTTACCGCAGCCCTATTCGTGCCTAAGACCGTCAAATATCAATAAAGATAGAAAAGAGGAGCGTAACAGCTTGGCGAGCGTAGCGGAGGAAGTGAAAAAGGGGATGGGTAAGAAGACGAAAAGAAGAAGAGTCAAACGGGACAGAACCGCGGGCCTCGGACATCGTTTGGAGTTTGGGAAAGCTTGCTGCGGGATACGGCGATCGTGACGAGATCAAAGGGAACGCTTTGTCCTAATGACCGTGTTGCACACTCGCTCGTCGGCGAAAAGCCACGGGGTTCGTTCTCGTCCCCCTTCGGGCGCCGGACAAAATGAAATCGAGCATCTTTGGAACGGGGCTTTCGTGACCGAAAAACGGCGAGTTCGTGATCCTCGGTTGACGATACCACCCACCGCGTTACATTGTTCCGCGGCGTCTCGAAAATCTCTATTTCCCTCGGTCCCCGGTTGAATTATGGAACGTGGATGCCTACGCCCGGGAACACGAGAAACGTGCTTCCGAACGGTCGACTAATTTCTCGTCTTATAATTTATTCGAGGAGAACAGGCACGAACTTTCGTGGACGATTCTGCGTTCAATATTAATAGCTGAACAGAAAGCAGCTGCGATAATTATTGCGATTGCCCGCCCTAAAAAAGCCGTCGGGAGCCCCCGGGCAACGCGAACTCGAACAATTAATCTAAATGTCACCAGGAGTTAATTTATACCAGCGTGGAATCGTATATCAAGCGCTATCTTCTTCGGATATTCTCCGGGGTATAGCAGCGTATAAAGCGTTTCCCGTTAACCAGCGACGCGCGGTCTTTATCAACCCTTCAACGAACGTTTCCTATCGTCCGCGCTGCGAAGCTGTTTCATGCTTTAATTACTTTTCGAACGAAAGATGATCGTTAATGGCATACGCGTATAGTATAGGAGGTATTCGCAAGTCAGTCAACGTAATTACAGTTACGCCCATGGTGGATCCGTAAAATCTGCATCCCAACGAATCGTGTACCTCGCACCAATTACCATCTCAGTTACTTTATCTCGCATTTCTACACACCTTTTTTTATTAATCTTCGTCCAGTGACACGACCTATCTAAAAATGTAAATAGAGATAAATAGTAGTCAAAACTATAGTGACTTATTAGAAGATCCTCTTCTTATGTTATTTTTGGTCAAACAGTGAAATAAATGTTACTTTTGTAAAATTTTCATTCAGAAAAAACTTTTATAAAAAAAAAATATTATTTTTATTTTATATATAAAAAAGAAAAATATCAATGATTATGGAAGAGACATTGAATTTTCCGCAGACCCTTCTCCAGTGTTATCAGAGCACTCCGACGATATCAATTCGTGGAAACGTCCGCAAATAACCATCGATTCTTGCGTCGTTTTCATATTAATTGATTCTCTCAGTGTATACTGACGACAAGCAATAAAACCAGATACTATCGTCTGCCGGGTTGGAACAGACTCCATCATTAATCGGATTTAATGAAACAACGTATCGGCAATTTCCGGTCTGGCGGTGGGACACTGCGACACACCGACCGCCTTATCTCGCACTCAGCGCCACGAACATCGATGCACCCAGTCGACATTAATATTTATCAGAAAATCACGTTTCTTGCTGCCGGGATGTTTTATTGACCATATCGCCTGGTATCGTGATGCTGGCTATCTGTGTTATTATTACATGCACTATAAGATGACGGCGAACGCCAATAAAACGAGAACGAACACAAGAGACAGGTCGCGTCGAGAGATATCGACCGTTCGCCTACTCGAACAACCGCCTCTACTAGTGCTAGTACCTTTACTCGGCTACATGAGATATATTACTACCCGAATACCCATAAAGAACCAAGCTAGAAGAAAAATACTAGAGTAGTAATTGTGCGCATGAAGTGCTTATTTATCTTATTTATAAACGAAGTCCTTCCTCATGTCAAATGAAATGTACGTATGGAAATATTAATTAACAGAAATTATTATGTATGCTAATCTAGTACACGCACCTCCCTAATTTGATCAGTATCTGCAAAACATAAGAATATTGGAAATGTGATTGACGTTATACACCTTAACTTTTCCATTTTAATTTGATTAATTCAAATGCTATGTGATAGTGTAGTTCAAGCGTTAATAAGTAACTCCGATAGCTGGTTATACCTGTCGGGTAATTTTCGTTTACCCAAGTATCTGATGGGTTAACTCGGATGCCCAGGTATCTTATTAAATAAAAGCTCTAGTCTCTATCACAAACTGCTATACAGCAAGAAACTAGCAACCGACGACAGGACTGGTTACCGTAACGTCGGTCGATTGCAATTTCACACGAGCATCGGCAGTAAAGCCCCAGAGACGCCGTAATTATAAACAGAAGGCACTTCGCGCGACGATAAATCCCATTCGCAACTCGGCTACGTGAGTCATACTCGTTTACTTTATTCCATTTGATTAATTCTGGGCCGTAAAAGCACCGTAAAAGCGCGACGACTCGACGGAACTGGAATCGCGGGGGCATCAGACTGCATTTCGTGGCGGCAGTTCCGCTCCCGATCCCCGGGGCTCGTAGACGAGTTCAACCGTTTTCCCCGGTGTCGGTGGCCGTCGTTCCTCCGTACATTGTACCGTCGAGCGGGATCCCGACGATTCCGAACTTCCTTTTTCGGGAGGAGAAACCGGCAGCAAGGATAAAGTCGTAATTTTAACGGGTCCGCGCGCGGCTAGCATTTCGATGCCGAGCCTCGAGCCTCCATCTCCGTCTTTTTCACGATCCACGCAGCCGGTTCTCCTTTTCCAGCCCTCCCGCGACGATTCCGTTTTTTTTACGACGATAAAATTTCTTCGTGGCAGCGGCGTCGGGACGAGGCCGCCCGACTAGGATAAAGATATTAACTGTTCGCGGAACAAATATGTCTAATTGCTAGATCCACGCCCTCCCGGCGGGGTAGCGATCATAAAATCTTTATTGTCCCGGTATTTAGAGTTCGACTGCCAATGGCGAATCGTAGGGGCAATCGTAACGCACGGATTTCGGACCAGCGTGCGAGAGGAGTACACGCGCGTTCGTCCCGTGTCTTCGTTTTCTTCCACGAATACAGCCGCTACTAATTGCACGGGGACACCCGTCGCGTTCGGTTTTATCGCGGCATAAAATCGGTACCGTTGTAGGAAAATGTCTGGTCGTTCAACCGCGATCCGTCATCCGAAGCTTTTCGATTTAGTGGGCGAAGCTCCGACTGGGCTAGTCGTTCGCCGCGTGTATACTTTCAACGTAGTCGGCTTAATTGAATTAAGACCACGAGACGTTAGAAGCGACAGGTCACGGAGCCGCGGTTGCCGACGCGATCGAAAGCAACGGGTACGATGCCACGATTGTTTCACCGACCGAGACTTCGTTACCATGTCTCTCGTTTGCCATAAATCCCCTCGTTTCTTAGGATTCGAGCGCGCGCGAGAAGGGGGCGTGTTCGTGCATTCGACTGCGCGAAACGATATCGCGAGCGAGAAGTATCAGCTGTAACTTTTATTGGTTATAAAAGCTCGCGATATTATGCTGAGCCTAAGTAAATACGTTTATATTCCTCGCGTTTCTTGTTCTGTTTCAGCTTTTCCGTCTGTCTGTCCTCGTTTCATACTTGCATCGACGACAGTGCGTTCTGAATTCGAAGGGGTCTTATTAATCTAATACGTTTCAGATTTTATGATACCTTCGTAGAAGTGAGAGAGATACTCTTTGCTTACGTTTGACTGCTCTCCGGGTATCAGTTCCATACAGAAATGTAGGAAGTGCGACCCTTTTAGCGATTTCCAGACTCGCGATATAGGACTGTATGTATAGAACGTGCGATAGAGTGATAGGACAATCGCAGATTTTCTATATTCACGGAGCGCGGTAAATAGTTTCTTCACCTAAAAACTTTTCTGAAGAGCAATCCTCAATTTCTATATTTCCAAAAATGTCATACAGAAACATATCGGAGAACAAGTTATTTGGTAATGTATAACATTATTTTTACATCTTATCATTTTCTTGCATCACTGTTAATATAAATGAGCACATAATTTCAGAAAGTCAGCGTGAATAACAGTCTTTATGTATATTATAAAGGAATAGATAAGTGATTTTGTTTGAAAATTTAGAAGTGACTTATGTTAATTATGTCGCGAAGTATAAAAATATTGTGTGAATATAAAATTGAGTGAAAGATTCTACAGAAATGTATTCTATAATACGAAAGAGAAAATAATACTTCTACGTTTAAGTATGACAATAATTATTGTAAATATTACTGAACAGTTGTAATGACTCTATAGCAATTGTACATACACATAGTAATTATACCTCTACAATATAATCACGTTTAATGGAATCATTCCATTTATGTACATTGGAATGGTAAAACATCGCAATGCCGTGAACGCGGAGTCCCCACTTCGATCTACGCGAATGAATCACTCGGGGTTGAAATCGAAGGGAAAAGAGATCGCCTCAGGTCGGTGCACCTCTGGTATACACAAGCTCAGTTAAGTACTTCCCCACTATGCGTTACGGAAGTTTCGCCGATAGGCCGTGAAAATAAACCATCGGGTCCGAGAAACTTTATAGACTGCGACGGCGATTGCTATCTCGCGTCAAGCAAATGTCACGGTCTTTTCAAGTGTAGCGTCAGTGATTGTCCTAACAACAGGGAAATTCTGAATAAGTTTTCGCAACGGTCATTAAGCAAATTGTCGGGGAAACGGAGCCGCTAGATCGTCCTACGCTTTGCCGACGCTCGAAAAATGTTTGCGGGGAAAAAAGAAACTTCTGCGAGATAGAATCAATCGTTTCCAAAGTACCGAAGTCAGGCACGCAGTTATGCCAACGAAGCAAGGACCGGCAGACGGCCAATAAATAGGACGATAGGTTCCGTCGCATCAGCAACACGGGCAATTGCATCCAGGTGGTCGTACTGTTATGACGTAATAATCCAAAGCAAGCTACCCCTAATTCACAGGCAAACCTGTGGCACAGCTCACAGGAACGTAGTGGCCTCGTGAGTGGCCGTAGTACGTCCTACTGGTCCGGCAGCTCCGTGCGTGCGAACGTGTGCGAGTGTGTGCGAATGTGCGTGAATATGTACGGACGTGTGCACGTGTATCCTGCGGTGCACGAAGCCCGAGCTAGGTTGCACGCGTTGATGATGCGTCTCGACACACCTGACGCCCGTTAACGTCCACTAGACGCGTCTAGATATCCGATCCTACCTGAACCCGACTACTGATTCGTATTTAAGCATACGTGGCAGCGACTTAATTACACGCGATCGAACGCGTAAAGCGGTCGAATAATTATTACGTCTCGATTGAAAAAACTGACAGAGACTAATTATACATCGACTCGATCTTTATCTTTTTTTGAATCGCCGATCGCAGGTTTCATTTTGTAATGAAACTTTCTTGGTTGTCCTGTGAGTCTAGTCGACCGTTCGTTTAAGCGTCTATGTACGATGCGTAGTAAATTTCGACTCAATATTTAAGACGTATCATTTAGCAAGCAGTTTAATTAAAATGACAAGATTGAATTTGTCTAGACTCTTCGCTGTTTTTGTTATAGATTACTTATGCTTATCTTGCGAAATTGATTCAATCATCCCCTGTGAAAGATTCTCTATAATTCCAATAATTCTAAAATGTAAAATGCTGATAACTGATTATAACTAACTAGAGAAACTGGTAAATGAATATATAATATACAGGGTATCTCAAAAATTACTCGCGATCGGGAAACGAGGGGTTCCAGAGGTAATTTGAAGTAACTTTGTCTTTAGCGCAAATACAATCCACAGCTTTCTTTAGAAGTTATTGACGAAAAACAGTGATCAATAATAGGTGATATCAGCTGGCGCGAGACGGCCGAGCTAACGGGCAGACGAAGCCCAGTTCCGCCCATTGACTCGGCCGCCGCGAGCAAGTTGATCTCGCCTCTGTTTTTCGTTAATACCTCGTAAACAAAGCCGCAGATTGTATTTGTGCTAAAGAAAAAGTTACTTCAAATGATCGGAAGAAAACCCTTATTTCTCGATTGAGAGTAACTTTTGGTACACCCTGTACAAGTCAGTGAATACCTCATGTACTAATATTATTGAAACAAAATCTTGATTGTGTCCCTAAATGTGAAAAAAGCCGATACGATCGTTGCAGCGCTAACAGAAATATGAAACGGTAACGTAATCAGCTTGGAAGCCCATTAACGAAATCACCGTGGCCGATAAAGTGTGTCCAGCGAAACGAATTCGAATATTGTCCGCAATAAATCATCGTGCGACCTATAGCCTCCGGGAGCGTTCTTTGTTACAAGAGACGGTAATCATAGCATCTTTTTTCTCGCGCCAGATACACGTTTTAGAACGCAATCGGCGGCGCTCGTGCGGGACCACGATCTCACACAATCGCGATCGAATCAATCGATCGGATTGTATAGACGGGAGCCTGGAAAAACTGTTGGCTACGGGCAATCAATATTATCGCTTAGCAGTCCGCCGCGCGCAAGGTATATAATACTTTCTATTTCCCTAACGAGTGGATACGCACACCTGTACGCGGCTATCAACCACCTTCCGGGCACGCGTACGGTGCGTCGTCGTGACTTACCGCGTCACGGCCGTAACGATATCTGTAACTGTAAGTGTGGAAAGCAAACACACGGTGGAAGCATTGTGAGAACAAACAGCCATTCAGCTGCAGCATAAATGGAGTTTAAACTGGAACAACGTGGTTTTCCTTGGGAATCTTTCGAGAGGGTTGAAAAAAGCGAGAGACTACAATACGTGACATCCGCGGGGCATAAATTACTGTTCAACACCTTTTCTTTACTATCGATAGATCTTCGTGACCAAGATACAAATTTGCCAATTTGTTTTTGTAAATTTCAGTTTTGAAAGAATCTCTTGTATACAAGAAAATAATGGAACACTATCAAGGAAAAAAGTCATTTACATTATATTAGAGTATTATTATATTTCTATTACTAGTTTCATACTCGTATTGTTTAATAGTATGTTCCAAGAAGTTTGAGATTTTTAATATTACTATTCATTTACGTGATTTTATGGTTTGCTTTGCATTCGTTTGGTTGCAACTTGTATGGCAATGTATAAGATACGTGTAAATATAATTAATCTAAAGTTAATGCATCTGAAGAAATTTGTGAAACTGGAGTGCAGCTTTTGGTTGATTTTCTTCCATATTATTATCGCTTAGCAAAAATGTTATTGGGTAAATGGGCCAAAAATCGCAAAGATACTATATCTTGTAATAACTGTTTACCTTGCTGCTATACGTCAGACCGACAACACAGGAATCGAGTGTACAGCTATTACTCGGGGTATCTTCTTTCGAAAACCAGACATTAGACGAGCAATACGGAAATGGTGAACGCACCTGCAACCGATCTGGTAATCGAAGGAATAAGGATCAAATAGTGCAGCGTGTATCAAGGCCACTGAACTTGCCACTTGAACCTAGACCGGCGTGGCCGTGTGGTTTTTGTGGTTGCTCAGATTTTATAACGTTTCACCGGTGTGTTCGTACTTCCCTCCCGTTACCCCGGTCGTTTATATTACTCTTATTAGCAGCAGGGCAGCGAGCGCGCGCGCGCGCGCGCTCTGGTCTACGGTAATCTTTAGACGGTAATGATAACTCGTCTTGATTTCCTGGTGCGGTCGGCCCGGCACGAGCCTCCGCCGAGTCGTTCGCGGTTAATGGACGAGACGCGAAACAAAGAAACATGGAACGAAGAGGACGACACGCCTTGGCCACGGGGCGAAATCTTCCGAGAACCGATTACGATTAACGCGGTCGCGCGAAACTCGGAAGCTCGGAGCGCGAGCACCGTTTTCACGATACCGGCTCACGGACCCACCCATGATAATTATGATCCTCGGTAAGTAATCACCGGTGGCGAAGTCAAACAAGAAAACATCTGGGTTGGCTCGGAGCAAATACCTGGAACCGGGCATCGGTTTTCTGCGTCGAAACGCCCTGCTCGGTTCGACAGTTCTCTTTTTAGCGAACGTCTTCCGCTCGAAACACGATAATTCGCAGCTCGTGAACGTGACGCGCCTAATAAGTGTTAACGGAGTTGTTTAATTCGATCAATTAAAATCAAACGGTCGTGCGGGATGCGAATACGTAGAACGTTTACGCCGCTTTTGATACATCACTACGAAAGAGCGAATAGAAGCTCACAAGAAGAAAAAGAAAGGAAAGAAGGGGGAATCCGGACACTAGAACGCCATGAATAATTAGGTATAGAATACAAAGGAAGAATGTGGAAATGGTTAAAGACGTACGTGGCGAAAAGAACATAACCCAGTTTAAATTCAGAAGCAGCAAAAGGCAAATAAAATGCTTACTTATTGACTTTATATGACATAATTAAAACGAACGAAGTTTTCTAATATAATCAAATATTTTTATCACTTGACAATAAATTACCATTGAAATGCAGTCATTTGAAATGTTAGAAAATGCATAAACAGATTTAAGTTATTTTCGAGGTTATCGGATATTCTTGTTCAAAAATCAAGCAAAATTAAAGCAGAAAAGTTATGTACTTAGTTTTTATGAAAAATTTCTATTTCGGATTGTATTTCTTGTACTTCTTACCTTGCGTACGATTTCGTTCTCTTCTCTTTCTTTCTTTATCCTTGTCGTGGGTGCTGTTAAAAATTCTGTCACTTTCGCTTAATGTACTCGTTACACTTCCGACGGCGAGACAAATACAGTATGATACGACTGGCGCAGGACTGTTCAGCAACCACTGAAAATTGACGAGCAAATCGTAAATGTATATGTTAAAACATCATATTCTTATACATAGAAGATGAAAAAATACAATTATAATGGATTCCGTAGAAACGACTTAATTCGAGTTAAAACGTTTTTGGACATGGTGTCTCATGATAACGTGAGATAACGACGTGATTAAATTTACTAAAAATTGGTATAATTTCGATTATACGCTATGCTTGAATAAAAAGTTAACGAAAAAGTTCCTCGCGGAATGACTCTCATAGTTTCAGTAACTGTAAAAGAAAAAAAATCAGAAAGCAGTCATTTCGCAGCTTTGGTGATTTTATTATTAAGTCAGTTTTATAAACCAAGTCCATCTTTTAGTCCTTAGATTAAATAAAGTTATTATTATTGACACATCGCTTTTGATCGTGTTGCAAAGTAAGAGCAGCGTACGATATATGTAGGTACTATGAACGCCTGAAAGATAGCTTGTAACGCACGCGCGATAAAGGATAATGCATTCGCATAAACCTTGGAAACATAGCGAGAAATGATACGCGCCCAACGAGTCTGAGCACCACTTTGAATGCACTCGAGCATTCGAATATTTAGCAGAGGCTTTCACTCCTGCGGCGATTCCTTTTCCAGTGCGCTTCATTTACCCCGGGCGTTCCGCCCCCTCCGAACGAAGAAAAAAAAAGGAAAAGAGAAGTTTTCATGGCTGAGGGTCCGGAGAAATTTTCACGGAATCGTCAGACACCTCATTTGATTCGAGCTCACGGTTTGACGCACCGTGCGATCCCGCGATCCAACGGCTCGCGCGATTTAAACTTCCGCGATAAATTCCGCCAGCAGCTTCTTTTGCGTAAACAGACCATCGTAATGAAATAGCATTTTGTATAAAAATGTAGAATAGAAATAATGTTTGAACTTCACGACCAAGAAACATAAATTTTCTATATCACCTCGTTCAAACTGTTTCCACTTATTCTGTTTCTCAATGCTCAGTATTTAGACTTGAGTGACGAACGAATACGCTGTGTAGCTGGAACGGATGAATAAAATATTTTATCTTAACAAGCAACAAGCATAACCTTCAATTACTACTTGTTCCAACTTTAAAAGCTGCTTCGATTCCTATATTTCTATTTATTCTGTTTTTTATTGTTTAAACTCGTCTATTTGTTTCCACATCATATTTATCCTTATCCTCGTTTTATCACTACTTTCTAGCATTCACCTTTTCCTTTCTTGCTAGCGATTCTAGTAACTCAGTCGGCGTTATGTACTTGCATGTGCATAATCCACTTTCTTGATATTTTATCTGAGTTGTATCTTCATATCTTTTCTTCGCCTCGTTTACTATCTGTCCCCCTTCATTTCTCGATACTTTTATTCTCAATTCTTACATCCCATCTTTTTAATACGTTCTGTGCCACGTGTACCACCTATGGAACATGTTTACGCTAAAAAAATAGTTTATAACAAATTATTAACTAAAGAGTCAATTTCCATCATAAGAATGGGTTGCAATAAGTTTGTTTCATAATTAATCATTACTATGTACAAATACATTGAAATGGCAAAAAAAGCTTACATATGGCAACACAAAATATTGCCTATACTTCATGGTGAATGCTGCTGATCGAATTCTATATTCATTTTTACAGAATGCATCCTCCCTGCTCCTTATAGCATATTACGACTATTTCATAAAATAAGAATACACATGCACAAGACTCATTCCTTCGTCGAATTGATGCAGAAATTTTTGCATACTCCGTCATCATGGTTCGAAAATGCTCATACACCCTCGATTGCGATGTTTGCATACCATTATAAACTCAAACGACCCACTCGGAAATTAAATACGTCCACGGGCGCGCGTATTTCATAAACGACAAAAGAATGTCTATCCACGAAAGCTTGATATACGAGTGGCTCGCTCGCGGAAAGCAGAACATATTTGACTCTCTCGTCCCGGAAAGTCGTTCCTCTCGTCAACGAGCCAACAAAGCGCACCTTATTACGATCGCGGAATGGAAACACGTATTCAGAGGGAAAATAGACTCACGAGAGAAATAATCGGTAATACCCGTCGGTTAAGAAGTCCGTAGTGCTGAATAAGGGGTTGCTGAGACTCAAAAGGATCGGAACCCGAATCCTACAGAGAGAGCGAGAGAGAGAGAGGAACGAAATATACGTATACATGAATATATACACGTATATCCGCGCCGTTCTTTCGCGATATAAAAGACTATAAAACCCCTCTTTCGACGTAGCCTTCCATCCCCGCGTCGCCCACCCCTACGGCGACTGACTGATCTTTTGCCCAAAGCGTCGTCGATGCTATGGCGTAATTAACGATTACGAAGTATTTCGTAGAGATGATTATCAGTCTGTGCCGGATCCAGCAGCGTTCTCACTCCATAACATCCGGCACTTTGATGTCCCGACCGTCTCTTGTTTTCTGCTCCATTGTGCCGACTCTTACAACCACCAGCGTGAACGGGGCGGCTGCCTTCGCCGTGTTTTCCACATCTGTGTTGCGCACTGGCAAGCCACCCACACAGACCGGGAATCGTAGCCACGAAACGGCGCAGCTCCGCATCAAAAACCCACGTCGATGAAGCGCGGAATTGCGGGCTCCATTCTACCGGCATTGTCGAGAGCACGACGTTTTAATTGGCGATCCCCGATGAAGCACACTCCTCCACGTCGAAAATGAACCATCACCGTGATACGCACGTTTTCACCGACGATAAAGATATATTCCACGTAGTTAACCCCTCCGGTGCCCGTTTACGGTTGACGATGCACTCGAGGGTTATCCAATATCTTCCGTGGAATTACGTGCACTCTCCGGCATTTAGCAAGACAAGATTGCGAGGAGTGCCGGCGGTACTAGGTATCGCTGCTGTTAATATCCCCTCGGCTAGTGCTTTTAAGCGACACGATAAGTTTTCCGACGCGTCGCTAACACAACGCGTCCTCGCGAATCTATGACAGACTGCAAATCACCGAGAGTTCTTTGCGCAAACCGTGTTCTTTCCAACAGGCAGAAACCTGCTGACGCCTATCCGCTTCCGTTTACTCGTGGAACGACCTCTACCCGGACGCTCGCTGTCTCGAAGCATAGGCACCGAGGCAGTTACACGCAATTTCAATCGCATTTTTACTGGAAAATCGAGAGACGTCGATTAATCGGAGCTCCGCTAACCGTGACAACCGCCACACCCTGCGAGATGATCGCGTGCTCCAAGAAAGATGATCGGCGTTATAGGAAATATACATTCCTCGGCTATCGGCAGTTGACACTGTCTAATGGAATACTGGAGTAGTCGGCTCAGATAAAGGATCGAAGTGTTTTGAAGATAGATGCACCGTGGAAAGCATTACCGTGGAAGGATATAAATAGACGAACGAATCTGTTATTTTTCTGAAAGTTATTTCTACGGAAAATGTCCTGGGTATATCAAACCAGTAACTGAATGTAATTGAACGTAATTGGTAAGTTATATTTATCGTTGAAAAGCTCAGTTAGCTACCTGTGGAATGAAACATTTATCAGTAATTCTTTAAGTTCTTTGCCTCCTGTAAATCTGTACAGTGTATTTATTATCATTTGACTGCGGATTTTATGCATTCGTCACAAACATGAACAGATCACATAAAAAACAATCAATAAATTTAAAAACATTGATAATACTGTTTTATTAGTTTTATTCCAGGAAAAAACACTAAAACGATATACCTATGCAATTGCTGTATCCTTTGATTAAGACAAACAATTTTTACTTTGTATGCAAATTTTCCATCTAGTTATTATATTATTTCAGCCGTCCCGAAATAAGTAATTACCAAAAGAATTGCAACCTTACAGACACATAGGAAAGTATAGTTGAAAAATTGAAATTTTTTTTCATTTTTATCGGTAACAAAACTACCGATTCTCAGTCACGCTGGTATTTGAGATCACGAAATACCGAAACACATAAAATACCAACACCATATGGCGATTAGTTTATTGGTATTGTTTATGCGATAACTGTTTGAGCCGTTTTATTGTGGGAAAGAGAAAGAAAAAGAAGAGCCATTTCGATCTAGGAAATTCAAAGCAAACCGGAACAGGGTAGGCCGTCCAAGAGTACTAACGAAGTTAATGACGTGTCAGGATCATAATGGCGTATCATCGTGCGAAGACAAGGTACATAAAGCATATGTTTTAAAGCTCCGCGTAATCGACCATCAAAGTAGACGCTCTGCCGTCGGGATACAATGCCGGTGACGCGAGGCCATTAAAGAGGTGCGATTAAATTTAATTATCAAATTTTACGATTATTTGGGGCGCGACCGAGCCGAATGCGCCGGCTACCATGGGACCACCCGAAACGCTGCAAAAAACCGACGGGAGGGTTTCGGTGCGCAAAAAGCGAATTAGAATTTTCGCCGGTCGCAGTAAAAGCGCTAATAAAACTATAAAAACCTGTCGGCCGGTACCGGTCACATGGTCCGCCGTTAACAGAACAATGCGTGACAACACCATAAATCTGCGATCTTACCGTTTTCCATAAATGGGATTAATACGTTCCCTTTGTCCGTGCGCGAGTGCCGTTTCGAACGACTCGAATACGCGGGGGAAAAAAAAAAAGTCGACATTATAAAGAGCCGGCGAATCATAAAAGCTCCACACCTTGAGCGTAATTTCGTAATTTTATCGTTTTCCGTAGCGCATCTTTGGCGCGACGCAATGAATTAACGGCGGAAACGTTAGACTTTTCACGTCGCGTTTAACCGGACGCAGATAAATTGTAAAGCGCAACGATTAAACGGGAATAAAGGTGAAACGTGTCCACGTGTTGGTGGATGAGGAAGAGGATAGATCGTTTTCCACGAGTGTAATCGTTTTTATCATCGAGCCTGAACCGCCTTCGCTTTTACGCTGCTCATCAAAAGGCGTGCCAGTTGAACCTCGTAGTTTTTCTCTCTCTCTCTCTCTCTCTCTCTCTCTCGCGAGGCCTTTGTTTCCGATCCTGCGTGTGGGTCAACGTTCAAAATGTCCCGCATAAACCGAAGGCTTAATAAAGCCTGGAATCCGGACTATTCCGTTCGCAGTCGACATTCCGTATTGGATGAGCGACCGTTTACAACCTTTCGACGGTCCTACGTGTCTCATTTCACCGGCGAACCGAAAAGGTCGTGACAGTCAGCGGGATAGACCGGGGGAAAAAAGCTACCAGATACGATTCGATGAAATGAACGAAAAAAGAAAACGAAGAGGCGAGCTTAACGTACGCTTTAATGATAGGCCAGCGCAACAATCGGGTCCCTGTTCGCCGCGCCAACTCTCTTTTGGCAATAAAGCCCGGCCTGGCTTTATTGACCGGAAGACTAGGCTGCCGAACGATTTGGACAGTCGGACATTCGACCGGCGAATTTCCGGTTTATAAGCGAGCCCGTAGAGTCGTAACGCCACGCCGTTAACGATTAATGATTCATTTAGGAACGTTTAGTACGACGAACGAGGGTTCCGAACGTTACGTCGACCAGTCCCGCTTGCGCGCCGCGATAAGAGACGTTTTCTTCGTGATGGTGAGTTTGAATATGCTTACAGGCCTGCGCGAATTGCGGAACGTGGCACGGCAAAATGCAATGGCTGCGTGTAAAACCGTACATGGGGATCTTACATTCTCGTCGACGTGTCACCCCTTTGCCGTTGTATTCGAAGCCATTTTAACTCTACATCCGAAATAATTTTTCTAAGCTATTGTATTACCATTGTATAACTTATTAAATTCTATTTGCATTGAATCTTGTGATAATATTTAGCTTAATATTTAGCATAATATTTTATTTGCATAGTATGTAGAGTTTTCTAGTTTGTCTTCAACGATATTTTTCTCATAGTTTGTAAGAGAATACGTTGTTCTTCTACATTAAACCACGAAAGCCATTAACAACCGGTAGCCAACGTGTACATAATCCCCGTCCGCATACATTAGGCCGTCTAGGTTTTATGAGAAAGTGATATTTAATTGATATTATGCAATTTGGCAATGCATCAAAAGACATTATTTAAAGATATATAAAGTGTTATAACCGTCAATATACAAAACATGTACTAGTACGTATTAATTGAAACCATTTATCGAATTACAGATATGGTCAACAATAGATATTGGGAGATAAAATGTTAATGTTTCATCGGCAGAAAAATATGATCAAATAGATGTGAGTACAATTTACATAAATATTCCGTCCACGTATTTGGTACATGTCTATAAGAAAATGTTTCTCAAGAAATAAAAAATATAGATATAGAAAAAATTGAAAAGTATGAAGTTTCTCAATTATTGTAACTCCGGGAAATGGGGGGTAGCTGAGGCTATTTCAAGTAACTTTTTCGTTTGCCGAAATGCAATCCGCGGCTTTGTTGTAAGGATTTTTAGACGAAAGCCAGACCGGTACGCCGGCAGATTCGATGAGAGTAAAAGTCATAAAATAGGGAATGAATGAGACAGATGTCTCGAGCATTTTGGAGCATCGAAAACCTGTGCGACCGAAGGATCTTTCACAGACATTGAAGGAAAAGACTGTGTCGGTGAAAATTACGGGAACTCCTTCCTACAGAAATTTGGCCACACGCGGTCTGTCCCACGCAGGGACTGCAGTCCTTAGGCAAAAATGCCACGGTCACTTGAAGCTGCCTCACTCTAACATCTGCAGTCCGCGGGTGGCCGTAGGAAGGAGTTTCCGTAATTTTCACGGTGACAGTCTTTTCTCTTATTGCTTGCGAAAGATCCTCCGATGCTCCAAAACACTCGAGACATCTGTCTCATTCATTCCCTATTTTATGACTTTTACTCTCGCCGTGTTGCAGTTTGAAAAACCTTCTTTATCGTCGGAACATCTCAAATTTCTTTAAAACCGAGTGTCCGTTGCTATGACAATCGACACAGTATGTGTGAACATCTTCGTGGAGAAGGTCAGTTTCGTTCGAGATTTCATCCCTATAACTTCACCGTTCTTTAAAAAGTATTTGAAATTACTTAATAACTTCTCCGTATTTGAAATTAATCGACCCTTTTCAGGGCCACACAAAATAACACTGGAAACTTCGGACATGTGTTAATTGTTGAATAATTCGTGATCAGTGTGAAATAATAGTGCAGTGAAAGTGAAAACGAAAGTGAAAGTTAGTGTAATCTGTGCCGTTCTACATACGTGGATTACATACGTGGATTACAACTTTTGGATTACAACATTTACAACTGCATTGGTAAGTTTTTCATTAATAACATTTGTGAAATTCATGAAATTCTTATTTGATGATCGAACGCGGCTCAGAGGCGATACGTGGCCCTGGCTCCTGTCACCGAGACGGGCTTGAGTCGTCCCTGAATCGTTCGCGCTCATGTGCGCAGCAGCACGAAAACTCGTCGGTGCGCAGCCAACTTTAATTGTTAATAACTCGTTAACAAAGCCGCGGATTGCATTTCGGCAAACGAAAAAATTACTTGAAATAGCCTCAGCTACCCCCCATTTCCCGGAGTTACAATAATTGAGAAACACCCTGTATATTTTAAACATGTTGCATGAATAGAACAAGGTTTATAATCATTGTTGAAGTATGTTGAATTTTAGTTGCAATGATATGCATGATTGTATAACGTATTTTATACTGCAGATTTACAAAAAATCTCTTACTTTGTTCTTTTCGGGAGTGGAACCGTTAGGAAATTAGGTTCCATTATGGACAACCCTGCAGGGGAGAACACCGCTGATGTAATTCACGTCATTCCGAAGTTAGTGCCGCGTTAAAGTTACTGAAACGCGTCTAGAGAACAGAAGACAATTCTGTCGTCTCGTTAACGTCATCGCTTCGGGTCGTATAACTTGCTCCACTACGAAATTAAAGCACGAATCGATTAACCGAGGGGACACTGAAATTATTACATTAAAGGTGCTATATCGAGCGGACGAAATAGAACCAATAAACCGTGCCAATATATTCGACTGTTCACTCAGATAATCAAGAGGATCATCAAGAATATACAATTAGGTAATTTCAATCGTTCACAACGCACACGTGGATATCGAAAATGTTTTAACTCCAGAATTTTGACCGAGAATAAAATATTGTTCGCCCTCCTCGCAAAACTGCTATGATTTTTTATAATTAAACTAATTTTATTATTTATATACATATAAACTACGACATCGTGAACGTCGCATATATCTGACATTATGGATAAACTTCGTTTTAAGAATTGATAAATTATTGAATTTAGATTACCAAGATTCTATAAAATAAAAGAATATTCACAACATTGCATACAATGTAGAAACAACTTAACTAGATATAGGGTGGGGCAATAAATACATGTACTTTGAATGTCCAGCTATCTATAACACTATAGAATAATGTTATTGACATTTTGGACAGTATTAATAGAAAATAAACATCCAAAGTCAAATATGGTAACATAATTAACTGGTCCATTTTTACAGCTTATTACACACATGACTTTGAATAACCGTCAATGAAAGCTCGCTGAAATCGTCTCAACGTTTCTCTCATTCACTGGCACAATTGCAAAGTTGACGCGCGCGTGCATAAATCTCGCACCTGATTAACAACGTTCACGAGCATTTTCGCGAGCATCGTACCGCGAGCATCCTGTTAATATCGACTAAAAGCAGACGCGTCGCTTCGGTCCATTTTCGAGACGCGATACGAACCTGTCACGGCATTCCGAGAACGATACGACATTCTTGCCCGGGGAACTAAAACGGTTCGCTGGTAGCTGAAATTGCGTGCATTTAGTATCCGTTATTTTTTCTCGATTCACGCATTCGCATACCGTGTAAGTACGTATGAATACTTAATGCGGCCGAGGCTGAAGGGAAGAAGACCATGCCTTTGCCACGGATCATATCGCCGGTCGCGTAACAGCTACGGCACATGGCAGGCGGTCTTTTAAAACCGCGACGATGGCCGCCATCAGCGGGACCGAACCTTTTTCTCTCGCCGTTAATCCGGAGCCGCGTACGGACGTTTATACGAGCGTATTATCGCGGCTAGGCCGCTCACGGTTCCTCTTAACACCTTTCATAGTTGGCATGCTGCTGCTCTTAAAGCGATTTCGAGTAAGTACTTTGTCTAACTGCACTCGCAACAGGATATAAACGGGCAGATATCAAACTGCTGCAACCTTGCTGGAGCGTCACCGGTTCCCCGCTGCTGGTTGCGCGGTCATTTCTGCAACGTCGCACCATTTACCGGTTTCGTCGGCTACGGAAAAGGCCCGTAATCCTCATATTGCCTTCGAACCGCGAAATATTTATACAATGTTATACGGTGACGTCAACACACGTGAACACGGTCTTTGTAAACTACGGTCGCTTTTTTCGCCACGCGAGAAATTCGTGCCCCCACCGTGACGGAGTAAACCAGAATTCAAGCCACGGACGGCTTTATGAAGTGTACGTTACTGGCAGACACGATTGGCATCTCGTTCTTTACTGCTGCTGAAAATTGCGCTGCTATAATTTCCTGTGGACGTTTAGTGCCTTCAAGAATAAGTATTCGACCCACACCTCTGTTATTGATACTATCCTTCATTGTTTTATATAGTTGTTAAACTTTTTCCTGCATGGTAAACATTAACCCGTGAATGACACTTCTTCAACTCGAGATATACATGTCTCATCTAAATTCTAATTTTGCGACAAACATTATTAATTACATTTTTATTCGGATAAATTGTGATGAAATCTATATTTCTTTGAAAAAATTAACTCATTACTCGGATATTAATAGTAAAACGAAATATGCAAATTTTCATTTGATTTTCTTTGGTTTATTCTAAATTTACATATTTATTTTATGACATCTAATACGACACATCTAAATAGCTAATACCTTACGTAAAACTAAGCATCAATAGTTTAAACTGAAACACCGCACAAAAATTAATAACAGTTTAAGTTATCTTCTTAATTATATTTATTAAACATTGAAAGAACTATGCATCTTCAATAAAAGCAACTCTAATGTCAAAGTATCTTTTATAATTTAAGCATTTCTTTGTAAATTTTAATATCGAACGTATCATTATTCAACATGACACAGGAA
This sequence comes from Augochlora pura, assembly GCF_028453695.1. Classification (NCBI taxonomy): domain Eukaryota; kingdom Metazoa; phylum Arthropoda; class Insecta; order Hymenoptera; family Halictidae; genus Augochlora; species Augochlora pura. The sequence continues at coordinate 8,173,854 of NC_135781.1, read as the reverse complement.
ATCAATTACCGTTTGAGCAATCTATCCACAAGCCCTGACAATGACACACGAAGAGAAAGGCTCTTTCCGCGGCAGTTCGCCGCGCGTACCTCTTCTCTGTCCGCGTGCTCCTTTATTTGCCTCTGCTCCCTGGCGAGCGGGAGAAGAGAGTAACCCAGCCATAAATATCCCGTAGGGTAATTAACCCTTTGAGGACTTTGAAGCTCTGACGATTTTAATAATCTTAAAAGACACCGGGACCCGTGATTAGTGTTCCTGCCGGCGGATGCAATCGGCAGTACACTCTGTCTCGCGTATTCCTTCGTCGGTGCTCAGACTGCTTCGGTAAGTACGTGTACATCACAGAGTTCCGCGTTTCGCTGTTATACTCGTAGGAAAAACGTGGGTGCAGAGACCGAACGGAAATTAAAACGAAAGAACCGAGTAAACGCCGTTTCTTTGCGCGGATCTCGGCCCTTTGTGCAGCGTGCACAAATTACGAGTTTATTATCGCATCGTATGAAGTTCTGGTTGATACGAACGTCATTTTAAAATTCAGATACCGTAACTGACAAAAAGTAATTGATAATATTGCATAAAAATTCATACAATATATTATTTTCAATATTTCGTCCCATTACGGTCCACTAATAAAAAAAGCTACGGACAAGCGTGTTAGCGGAGTGGAGACGTGAGAAAAAAAACATTGAAATGTTTACGTTTTCATTCTATCCTCTCTCACTCGCACGCGTTGCCATTATATGCCGATTGTCCGATGCTCATTCCCATTTTACTCAATCTCGACGTAACCTATAGTCGACCTCTGTCTCCGTCTTAAGCCGAATGACGTATCGTTACTGGTGAAGAGTTTCACGAGGAGCTAAGAAAGGGGCAAAAGGTTGAATAGCACTGGCATACGAAATCAAAATAGATGTAGTAACTACTGTGACGATTGTAAAAAAATCATGTTTGTAATATACATGCAATAAAAGAATGTAAAACTTTATATATTTAATGTGATAATGTATAAATAAATTTTTCATTTGAATTTATGAGTATATAACCTTACTCTTTATTCCTTCGAAATAATCATATTTACGGGCGCGCAAAACGTAAAACTGTATATATTACCTCAATAGTAATCTTGAAAATAGTATTACGAGGTGACAATTCACCTAACCACAATCCACCGTGTACTATCGTACAATGTGTAAAAACAGGAATAGAATAATTTCTAACAAACGTTTTTAACAGCTCACTCACCATAAATAAATACATTAAAACTGATCCGACAGTGTCACCAGTGTATTGCAGCGGAATATATCAAAGATGGCGATGATCCGATTCCGGTTGTCGTAACATTTGCAACGCACGGCTCTCTGCGCGCGTCGGTTGCATGCTACTTTGAAGTATCGGCATAAAAGCAGCCCGCGTGGCACGACGAAAACAATGAGCCGGTATACATGAAACGACCCTTTTTAGCCAATAACACACGTGGATTATTTCAAAAAGCTAATTTTTCTCTGTGATCGTGCACAAAGCCAGAGGGCTACACATCATTATAGCGTCTCCGTTTTCTAGAAAGCGGAAGTCTGGTACTCTCAGCCGCGTGCTTTTTGCTCGCTTACGATCAGAGAGAAGCGCAGAAACAATACTAATCCGTAATCTCAAAGCAACGGACACGAAAGCAAACAAATGTTAAACCCTTAGGTAGTACCCGCTGGTCTGCTGAATAAAAATTACCATCTTACAACTTTAAGAAACTGTGTAAATACTTTACAATTTGTCTCAGCATTTACAAGAAAAGAATTGAAGTCATCCTATCTTTATCCATTTAATAAAACCATTTTCACTACTATACGATTTTCGGCGATTATTATATCTATAGAACTGTCCTAGCATTCCGTTCACACGTCACCAATGCTGCAAAGTTAGATCGTATATCAATGCCCGATAACCGATATCGTGCAACTTTGTAAATTGCTCTGAATGCGAGGGTGTTTACAAAAAGTGATAGCGTCGAAAACGTATGGGATAAAAGTCACAACGAGACGTTGTTCGTCCCACGAGATAACCTAGTGGATCCAAGACGATTACGTGTCGTCGATACCCGGTAATATCAGTGTTTACAAACAAATAGGACGACCGACTTAAGATTATAAAGCCCTTCGTTCATTTTACGGAGATCCTAGTATATTTTTGATATCGGTCCAATTGCCCTCCAATGACCTGACGTATCAATTGCAAACAGTTTTTCAAGAGAACTGAATCGCTCTGTTGACCGCGACACGAATGTCTATAGCTTCGTGTTGTACTTTAATGCGAGCATCTTTTATTCATAATTTCAAGCACATTCGGAGAACCTTCACAGATCTGTACTCGGATATATTAATTCGCGAATTAGTAAGTATCAAATCGAATATAACATTATATTATGGACTTACATGCCTTTGTGTACCATACAGGAGACGGTGGTGTCTGTTCTTCGGAAATAGGTTGTCTTCTTTGTGGCTCATGGACCATAAAACATCACAGGGCACATTTGTTTTGGATCTGTTACCGACATCGGATGAAAGACGAATTGGCCTAGCATTTGGCTTTTCAAGTGAAACTGCACCTTTCTCAAATTACTCGGAAGAGATACGATACACTTCAACTTTGTTTGTAGTTATCTACTTTCCTTCCCGATTGACTTGTGCTAACGCAGCGGGAACGCGGATGTCACCAGGATCGGCTCGTTCGGTTGGCAGTGCCGTACAGCTAAAGCCAAGCGACAGAGTCAAGGTAGTGGAAATGAGGCTTAACGTAAACTGTTAGTTTTATGGCAAAGTTGAACGTAGCATATGGTTCGCATATCCGTGGTAAAAATAAGGAACGTTCGACGCAATTCGCTTTTGGGAGAAAACTAGTTGTAACATCATAAATTACAATGAATTATCTGTTAAATTATGGTGGACAGGATAAGTAATAAAACGTCATCTGTCATTAATATATAATATTCTTCTACTTTATTTTCAAGGCTCTGACACTATATTTCCTTTATCTACATTTTCGACCGACTGACCGCTCGCGACAAGTGTCGCTTATCACGGTGCATCGCGTGGCACTCTCAAATATCATGGAGCTCGACCATTGGCTGTAGCACTCGTGGCATAAAATTACTCATATTCTAACATTATCTACCTATTTTGCAAAGTAAACTTGAGAACAAAATCCTCAATTTAGCTTATAAACATTCTAGTGCCTTAGATTGCGTTACAAATACACTATAAAAGTCCATTTTGAATTCTCTTTGAATATTACTGTCGGTAATCTCTATTCAAGCGATTACCGAATAAATAGCTGTCGACTAACCAGCTGCGCGGTTTCAGATCTTGTGAGGAAACGACAGGTTTGACATGCGTTAACCTAAATTAAAGAACAGCGGACGTATTTAGCTCGTGTTTCGAGGGTGTTGAGTTTACGCTTCGAAACACATCTGTTTAGTTAGGAATACATGTCTCGACTAATCACTTCTCTGTTTCTCTATTGGCTAGGCGTTGAACGTCTGGATAAACTAATAACATCGGGTCTCATTAAAATGTGAGTGCAAAAGATGTTAAGTTCAAAATAATATCAAAACGGTAGAACATGTTTACTTTATACACCCGTATGTTGTTCAACCGATGTTAATTTATTTTTGTGGTTCTTTTTATAATTTATTTGTCGAATAACATAATAGCTTAAAATTTCAATATCTCGAGAACGCGAACTTTGTGTTTGAACCATTTTAACATGAATACCTAAAACCAGACAACCTGTATAGATAGTTAAACATTGCAATTACGTATGCGTAATACGAAATGCCCTGTATAGTTTGGTAGAATTTCGTGTGCCCTCTGAAAGTCGCGAAGACGAATTACATTCATTGAGAAGCACGAAGGCTCTTAAGTAAGTGGAAATTCGCGAGGAGCTTGGTCGCTCGTGACGCCGAAAGTTTAGACTGCTTAAAGTATCGAGTGCTTTCTCTCTCTGGAGTTCTCTAAGTGACGGAGAGTGATTACGTTAACGACATGACCGAGTACGTCCAAATAGTTGGATAGGTGCAGACTGGTACGACATCGGTGGCACGCGATCTTAACATCAAAAACGACATAAACCGTGCCATGTACAAATCTACTGACAGTGACTCGACTGACACGAGACTACTTTCCGTCGTCGATTCTCTGCCTCCCGACCCCTTTCGTTTTTACGAGGCGGAGTAGTATAGGCGAATCGCGCGATTTGGTTTTATTACCGTACCGTCAACCTGTAACGTGACCGTCGCGCTGACTTATCGTCGCGGTGATGCAACGCACACATGTACGCGCATACACCTACATATTGTGTGCGCACGATGCACGCTCGTTACATCGATGAAGTACCGTGAATGATGCCCGCGTAAATCTGCGGGATGCGGTGTTAAGTATTGAAGCGACTAATGGAAATGGGTCGTTGGATATTCTCGCAAGAAGATCGAGACGATTATCGGCCATCGTTGGATCCGTCAAGTACACCCTGCGTTTCGGTAAATAAGTACATTTGAATTCGTGAAAGTTGGTTTCCACAGGCACTCGAGCTGCGTTAAGAGGATCGTGCTTGTTGTCAACATGACTAATAACAGCATTATCGCAATCTGCTGGTTTTCAGTACTCTGCAGCTACCTGCGCAGTTGTTGTACATCACACTAGTCGAATATCGTGGCAAATCACAATCTCCGTTTGCAGTTTGCTACGTGCATGCGTAAGTTGAATTCATATTATTATTATATGTTTTTAATTATATCTTTACAATAATTCTAAGATATTCATATTTATTTAAACAAAGCTTTTTTTAATGAAAGTGTAGGAAAAAGTAAAGGTTATTTAAAACTGAAGAAGTTAGTAATAATTACTTATCTTTATCGTAATTTACGAATTCATATCTTATTTCCAAGAACTATGAATTATAAACCATTATAAGTCGTAACTAACCGCCAATTATCAACTAGACATACAAAACAAATCAAAGTGAATGATTTTCAAAACTGATATTAAAAAATGTTTTCAAGAGACATCTTCAGATTAATTTTTTTACTCAAACAATTGTTATAATAGAAATACTACGAAGATAAAATGGATCGAATCAAAATACAGTGTTTTATTAAATGTTGAACTAGAACTAACGTAATCGTAACCAACATTTATTTTTTTCACACAGTTTCATAAATAAAAAGCAATACTTAATAAATTAATAATTTTGTATAATCATTCATCATCAGTACGTATTTATTCGAAGCTCGATTGTCAGATTGACGCGTACTTATCACTGTTTTCGATTGAAATTCGAGCGAATAAAATTAAATTTATTTAAACTCAATGAATTTTTTCGTATAAAACGGGACCACCAGTTGATCATTTAATAAAACGGGAGCATTGTAATATCGCTACGTAAGTACCAGTGGGAGTTAAACTAAATCATTTCAATTACGATCGTAAAAGGAATTACATGCATAAAAACACGCGATACAGTTGCGCGACATTTGATTTACCTGAGCGCAATCAAGTTTTACGAGCGTGGACTATTTCCTCGAGTCGATCATTAGTCAACGTTAAGAACAAGGTAAGAGGGGGGAGTGAATAATCGCAGTATTATTCAAATCGACTCTCGCCTTTTACAACTTCTGTAATTTTTCTTCCATTTCGTATGGTGAAAAAGTTCATTAGCACTTTACGGTAAATTAGACTAGTATTGTGTAATTCGATACGCTTGACCCTTAATAACACGAAGATAAATTAAAGTCGAATTGATAACAGAGAAAATACGTGAATTGGAATAATATTTTCATATGTTCGATATTCTAACTTCTAATAAGAATATTTGTTATTATTTCTAAATTTACACATTAGAATTGAATGTATTAGATAAAGAAATTCGATTAATATATTTGGTATTCTTAATAACAGATTAGTTCCATGTACACAACGGAATAACTTATTTAAAACTAAGCTAAACAACTTATTCAAGGCTAGGTTGACCAAGCCGTCTTCGACTAATTTCGGTCTGGGAGTGTTGTTTCCAACTCTACATTTAGCACAACCTTTCTTTTTTTTATCTTTTTCTATCCGATATATGTGTGTTTATATCGTACTACCATTTATATAAATGTATAAATAGATATTACTACAATAGTATTCATAACAGACCATATATAACGAAATTAAGTCGTGTAAAGCAAGCAAGCTAGGTTGGCCGAGCGGTCTAAGGCGCCAGATTTAAGCTCTGGTTCCCGTCAGGGAGCGTGGGTTCGAACCCCACACTTAGCAAATTCTTTTTCTTCTTTTTTTCTCCATAGATCTCATTCCGGATGGTAGTGACATCTATTTGTATTTATTTGCAACATGATAAACTTCGTCCCTTATATACTAAAATACTACAAGCCCGTACAAGCATGCTAGGTTGGCCGAGCGGTCTAAGGCGCCAGATTTAAGTTCTGGTTCCCGTCTGGGAGCGTGGGTTCGAACCCCACACTTAGCAAAATCTTTTTACTTTTCAAATCCGATTTGTCATTGATGAAATTACACTTGAATGCATTAATGCTGTACAAATACGCATGAACAGATGCTAGAGTGCGGTGTAAAAAATTAGAAAATATGCGATGTCACGTTCTGAAAGGAATTTTTTTCTCTTAACATATGAGCCACTGAGAATTTATAGTAACTTCCTGAAACACTGCGTTACATAAAGAACGAACTGTAGTTGCTCCTTCTTAAATAATAATTCTAAGAATAAATGTTAGATTTCCTTACTTGGCGTACTCTATCGGTTCATAATTAAAATTAGTATATCGCTATGGAAAAATTTGCCATAGATAGCTTTTAGCTGAAAATTAGATATTTTTAAGAAGTATTAGAAACAGTCACTAGGTAATGTGTTAACATTAGTACATATTATTGATTGTCCAAGGCTTTTATGCAAATAAAAATGTATGTGTTAGTCCGTTAAACTGTAAACGTATAACAATTACATTTCAAAGTATCCTTTGTACGTATATCACAGCAATTTCGTAATATCCGTGATCTTTAAATATCGCTTAAATGGTACAGCGAGTCCCATGTAATCGCATGAAAAATGCTTTCGTTAACAAGTCATTAATTAAAAGAGTGGAAGCTGGATTTGCAATTACAGAGCATCTCAACGAGGAGATAAATGGTTCTGGCTTTCGTCGTAGCCGGATTCGAAGTGACTCGGGGCCTCGTAACTGATGGCAGCGATAATAGAGCCGAGTATAAATGACTTGATGAATAGTCATAGACAATTAGGGAGGTCGAGATAAGCCGGCAAACTATGCGCCAGCAATTTTAGCCCGTTGATCCCGTTAGCGAGTAGCGAGAGCGCATTCGCCTCGACGTATTTACATAACCCGTGCGATCGAGTAATCGCAAACATCGTAATTACCAATATTTTCGTAGTGGAATCGTGTTCGCAATCCGCGCGATTCGTACGACTAACCAGGTTACTCTTGAGATACTCGGACTAAAAATTACTCAAGTATTCAGGTATATTATAAGATGTCAGGCTACTTGAATGCTCAGTTATTTATTTGATTTTAGATCAAATCTGAAATATTTACAGCCAAAAAATTAAAACAGTATTAAAATAATGTTCTTCAATTTAAATTTATTGCTTTTGTTGGATTCGTGAACAAACTATAATATATCATTACTTCTTAATCCTCTATAATTATCTGCCATAGCCTATCACATCTCATGCTACATTCTTTCATATTCACTGATTGGTTCTCACTCCATTTTTACTATTATAGCTATATTTTATTAATATTATATTAAATCAAATGAAATAACAAGAAGAAGAAGTTTAAACTATTAAGAAAGTATGGATGAAAATAATTTGTTACATCGTGAGAACTTTATATTTTAAATAAATAGAAATTAATAATTAATGTTAAAATAATACAAGTTTTTGTAGTCAGATGTAAGACCCGATTTATGAAACACTCGACTACTCGGCTGTCTCATGATATGATATAGCTCTATCTGGATATCTTATGGACAAACGGTATCTCGTGTACTCTGGTGAAAGTACTGGTCCATGCTTTACAGTTCCGTACAGAGACCTTACGATTGTACCGAGTCCCCTGTGGGCGAAAAAGCCTGACAACGCGTTTATCGACGTTTCCGAGTTTGACCAACAGTTTCGTTCGAATCGTTGTACCGGGAAGGAAAAGGAGCCGATTAAATCGAGTTACGGAACCGGCAGAGGCGGCAGGACTAGGCCGCCCAGCCCTTTTCCCAGAAGACCAGGACTTGACACCGTAAAAGTGTCACGGGGGCCTCTTTCCCCGTTGAAGTGAGCCGCCCGTTGAAACGCTTGTCACAACAATTTCGGTAAAAAAGCACAACTCCGGCGACACAATGACCCGGGACACTTGTAATTCCATTCCGTCGCATCTGTTGTCATTCTCACGTTACCAGCACCGATATTTCGGTCTTCCTCGTTACCCGCCTAGGTGCGCACGCGAGGGATAGAGACGCACAGAGATTCGCAGAGGTAGTCATGTTGAAGAAAAAAAATCAGACTCGCGTATTTCAAGCAACCCTTGCGCGAACGTTGTACAATGGAGCAGAGTGGGTCCCCCTGTAGCTAAGGGGTGCCGTTCCTGTCGATACTGTGGTCGACGAATAAAAGGTCCGCTATGAAAGGAAAATAGGAAGAGCGCAGGGAGAATGGGGGGGGGGGGGGCAGCGGGCTAGGTGTTCGGGCGTCGAGGTGCTCCCATCATCTTTCTTGCTCCTTTGATTTCATCAAATCTCTTTTTTAATCCTTTGACAAATGTGCTCATCGGGCAACCGTCTTATTCTTAATCATCTTAACACGTGCTTGTAGTCCAGAATAAAATTATCTTCGTTTTAATTAAGAATATTCATTTAAAATCTACAACAGATAATGTCAGCATTATAAATTTCGGAATGTATTTAGAGGGGTATGAATGTTGAAGTCTAAATAAAATCTAATGATCAGTGAGAAGGTTAGCTCTTACTCGCAAGATTGTTCGTTTTAATTTTGTTTCTATTCTGATCTGAATGATGTCATCCTGAAAGCATCCGAGTGCTCGCTGATATCATAAAGTGTACGAGATACGTTCATATCTACAACTACGATAAATACCACGCGTCGATTCTAAAATTATGAGCTTAAATAGACCGATGTATGGAACAAGATGTTTCCATTTTGCCTAACTTTTACTTTTGTGCGTATTGATGAATACAATGTAAAAAATTCACACAATTCGTTGTCCATTTCTTGCTCGACCGCCGCCGTTTTCGCGTTAGGGTAATTCAATTTCAACCGGCGAGGCGTAAAAGTAAGGAAAAAAGAAATTGGAAAACAAGTCTGGTGAAAATGTCTTCCGCAACGCGATCCGCCGCCCCTTACGAATCCGAAAGGGAAATCGTATTTATAATACTTACGCATTTCAAGCCTGACGTCCCGTGAAATCGCGTTACCGGGATTCGGAATATTAAATTCATCTCTGTCTTCCCAGGCTATCGCATCGTGTTATCGTCACCATAATCGAACCCTAAAACACGGTCTCAACTGGCGCCCGACGAATAACACCGTCCGAATACGATTAGCTGTTTCAGTTGCCGATACTAAATTCGAATCGGTGGCAGTATTTTAAAGGAAGAAAGTTACATTAAAAATTTTTTTCGACCGCGGTCGACAATGGCAGAGTTTGTATATAGCAAATCGAGTGTCAGCCACAAAGACTGCGGTTGACGCCGCCAATTCTGAAATACAACGAAGATGAGGCAAAAATTAATCAACCGAAAACCATAAATAACGATTCGCGGCGGTCCCGGCCTGCGTACGGTCAGACAATGGATGACAAATTGCGCGAAAGCAAAACAAACTGAGGACTAGATTGAGCCCGGCCGGTCGATTCGGTGGCTTTGCCATTGTCATCAATATAACCAGCGACATAATCTCTGTGTGGCGAGCAAGCGAGCGCGCGCGCGCGCGCCGGCCAAGAAAAATGGACCTTTCCGCCGCTGTCCGAAAATTCCTTTGAGCGGAATTCGTTTCACCCCTGCGAGATAAAACGTCCACCACCGCTAGTCGTCCAACGAAAACCTCGCGGAGGTTGCGGCCGCGTCGTTCACCGAGCGTGTTCCTTGAAGGAGGCTGCCGTGAACGAACTTGATCTTTGCGCGAGGTTATCAGAAGGTACATAAACATAAACAAGAGGTGGCACGCGGGCGCGGCGTGCTGGGCGGGTGTGGATGTTTCGAGGGGAGAGTCGCTTTGTGTAGAAGGGAAGATCGGATCGGGGCCGCGTTAAAAAAGAAGAAAGAATAGTCTTAAGAAGAGGACGGCATGGCAATCGTAAATGTTTAATATCGTGATTAAAGGCGCTGGCGCCTCTCATTATTATTTCAGTCTGGAGGACATTTCACCCAGTCTTCTACTCCCTCCTCCGCGTCACCGCGTTTCTTTTCAATTCTCACTTTCCTTCGTCGGCTTAAAAATCCTCCGTGAAAATTAGCCGCCTAAATATTTAAAGCTCCCCTTCCGTCTCCTCCTGCTCGCCCCCCCCCCCCTGCCCCAGCTCCTCTTCCTCCCACCCCTCTCGACAACAGTGCTCGCAGAATCGAGGAAAAAGAGAAGAAGAACGGAGAAAGAGAGACGGGAAATCTAAAAAAAACAAGAAGAAAACAGAGAAAAACAAGAAAAAGAGGCACGAGCACAAAAACCGTCTGCGGGCCGCGTTATTGTCCCGGGTATGGAGACAGGCGTGATCTCTTCCATCTGATGGATTTCTGCTGCAGTCACCTCTAACCACCTCGCTCGTCACTTCCCGTTGCGCTTCGTGCCATTGGACACCCGACTGACTTTTTGTTTTAAATCCTTTTCCTCTCTCGTCCTCGGCATTCAGCTCGTTCCTGGTTGTTCACTGGCTCTTCCCTAGTACCCTCCGCCGAGGCGCGAACAGTGCTTGGTGCGAGTACCCGGGACGGGTGTGAGCATCGAATTAACGCGTAATTTCTTCGGGAAGACTTATCACGCGAAGTGAAGCCCCGACGTGACGGGAATGCCTCCCAGCCGCCGCGCCGCGCCGCGCCGGAGAAACGAATTTATGGAACGACGATGAGGCATTTCTCTATTGTCTACACCCTCGCTGGCAGACACCTCCGTGCATCGAGTAGCTTGCCCGCCGCCGAGGGAGGACGGGACCGACCGGGTTCAATTGGACATTTAAATTCAGCCGGAAGTGTCGATGTTCCAGGCGCGAAAAGAAATCCAGCCGGCGTCGTCGTCCTCGCACGACGAAGCTTTTATGCTGGGATCGCCTGGACACTCCGCGTCCGCCGAAGGATATTCGTAAATAAAATTTTCCCGAGGGTGACAAAATGGTCACACGCTCCAGTGCTGACCCTATTCGGGTCAGAATTTCATATCTATGCGACGTGATTCTCTTTTTTTTTATGTTGTTTTCACGTAGTTACGCTGCTTTCGACGACAGAATAAAATAGATATGGGATTGGCGGACAGAATATTATAACGGTCCGCTGACAGGGGATCCGAGACGTCCGCGGTGTTTTTCCTTTGGGGTGGGATTAACCTGGTCCGGCCAGGTCTATTAGATTTCAAAGTGTATCTCGAATTTGCTAACCGAACCGCGTGTCTTTGGCCTTTCGTGTCCACGGAATTCCTCTCTGGCCAAAGCGTTTCGCTAGAATATCGTTAGGGGCGGGATTAAGTTCAATATGTACTCGCTAATCCAAGTGAATTTCAACATGCATGTTTCATTTCGCGGTTTTCGAGTACATACTACCCGAAAGCAGCAATGTTTTAATGTTTACCTATAGCTTGGTGCAATGCATACGATTCAGGCAAACAAATCTTGTTTTGAAAACTGTGCTCTGTTATTAGGATTCAAATGGCAATACACTAGTAAAGTGTATTACCACTTGTAATTACGTATACAATAGAACCTCTAATATCAGAATTTTCTATCAAGCCACCATTTTATATGTCAGTAAAGACTGAACTATTTCATTATTAAATCACATGTGCTTCCTTGATTTATCTTTCGTTTTAGTCACAAGTTCCATGTGTCACGGGGATTTATTAGCCGTGAATAAAAAAAAAGAAATATCTAGTCCATATTTCCATTTTCAAAGCAACTTGTTGTGCAGTTGCCAGAGTTTGTGGATTTCTAGCAATTACTAATTTTCCTACATCGTGACGTAGGTTAAAGATGTATCGAGCGGTCGCGGTATCTTCTTCTTCCTCTAAAGCGATTCGACGGGCCGTAGGTTTGGGGTATTTATTTTGGACGGCAAATCGTAACTCGTTTAATTGTTGGCGACTTGTACGGATTCAGTCGGGTCTTGTTTAACGTTATGCAATTTTGATCGCGCATTTAAAATAGTCGTAGGCGGGGAAACATGCAGTCGTAAGTTTTCGTATAATTCATCGTACGTATTGATACTCAGGTGTCGGATGCTACGTTCTGCTTGATCCGTTATCTTTTCAGCTAAAATTAGACCTAGCAAGAGGTGTTCTTCATTACATTGGGCGCGAGACCGTTTCACCGCTTTGATAAAATCTTCTACTCCAATATAATCTCTTCCGTTTAATATATCTTTAGCCGGCACGTGCGCAGTTTGCAAGCTTGCTTCGTCGTGCGAACTTGATGGCTCGGTGAATCGTCGACGAGAAGGAATGCACTGAGACTTGCCGTCTTCTGGGATCATATTCTATTCCTCGTCTTGATCATCTTGTTCGCGCGCTACGTAGCCATTCGATTCGTCGTATGTTGCTAACTGGCCTAGCCTTTCGGCTAGACACCGTATTTCTTCTGATCTTTTCCTATTCTCATCTCTTAACTTCAATATATCTGCTTGCAGCGTTTCCTGCATCTTTACTAGAGTCATCCTTCGCTAAACGTAAAGAAATCTAAGATAATTGTGCTTGGGAAAGTAAGAGGAAAGAGAAAGAAAGCGATATGGAAGTGGAAAGGGGAGGAGATAGAGAAGGTTAAAGAATTCACATATTTAGGTGTACGGTTCCAAAAGAATGGAGAATGGAAAAGCCACATTAGGTTTGGGGAATTGGGGAGAGGATTTTTAAGGATGATTTTGGCAGAAGAATGTGTATGTTCAACACCCTGGTGGCAAGTGGCATAGAAGGATGTGTGCTAAAGTATGGAAGGATGAATGCAACGGGTTTTTTTCTGTAAACCAAGTCCATTTCTTGGCCCAAGGGCTGAAATTAATAAACATACATACTAGAGTCATCCCTATTCCATCAATGGATGTACTTAGAGTGGCTACAGCCTTTTCCAATTTTGCTAATCTTTCGTCCATTTCGATAACCGAATCAACGGAGTCACTGTCGCGGTCACTGTTATCTGATGTGAATTCAGCGAGTGGTTCTCGATATGTGTTAAATAAATAGTAAGCCACGGCTTACCTTTGGATCAGCTTTGTGGTGGACAGCGTTGATGACTTTCAGGTAGTTCTGGTCCTTGTTTCTTGGTTGGTCTGCTCGCTAATCGTCTTGTGGCACTCATAGTCCCTGCGTTGATTTGAGCGCGCGTAGTTTCGAGTCGCGGTAGTTTCAAAACGATCACTTTTTATGCATCTTTATGCATCTTTATGTATTTATGAGCTTACCGATTCTGGCAGGATCGCCAAATTGTCACAGGGATTTATTAGCCGTTAATTAAAAAAAAAGAAATATCTAGGGTCTAGGAATAGATCCTGTCATTAAGATCTTCTGATCTTATCATATTAACGTATCTTTTAAGATTAGATTATTCTTATTTCGCGATTTTTGGGCCGAGCCGTAGCGATATCAAAGGACACAGATATGACGTTTGAAAGACTGAACTTTATTCATTAGTCTGTTGGCCTTTTTATACAGAGGTTTGTAGGGAGTGGGGTAACTTAGAAAATGCTGCCCTCAGCGTTGCAACTATATCCGATCGGTGTGGAATATGTTAGTGTTGTTGCACATGTGTAAATACACAACTGATAACAACACTTGTAATTTGAAACTGTATATGTGGTGGTTGAAGCTATGAATTGATAAAAATTGATCTAAATGAACTAAGAGATTGCCAGTTTTGTACAGCCATTAAAAATATCTATTCGAAATTATCTTTTCATTTTCGTCATTATTTGTATCGGGTCAGAGCAAAATTCCTTGTGCAAGCGATATTTATTGTTGCTTGTGCAATCTCCATATGTATTAGTTCTACTTTTTATATTAAAGTATCTTTTATATAAAAGTATCTAGAAATAAGCCCAGAATTTTAACAAAAACACGATTCAAAATTCATTTCCACCTTACATGTACTGCTATATAAGTAATCTTATCACTTCTATTGAAATGGTTCATGAACTTTTGACTCAACAGTTGAACTCTGAGCGAACAGTTCAAACGCACATACTAATTGACGACAAACGACAAAGGTCGCCGCATTTTTCCATTTTCCAAGATGCATCGCTTACGAATACCAAACACAGATTTTACGTAACGCGGCTGAACGCGATGCTTGAATTTACATAGAGGATAATAAGAGTTCCCTTATCGCGCGAACAATGGAAAAGAACACGCGATGGTGGACCGTATCTTTTTTCGCGATCGACTGTCTTTCCCTCGGCGACTGCAACATTAAATGGTCACGTTTACCTCCGATCAATCAAGGTCTTTATCCGCAACGGCGGGTTTCTTGCGAGCGTACAACTCATCGGTGTTCTATTACGTTAGACCTGAGCTATGCCCCGGCCTACTGCGTCGTTTCCATCGTCGATGATTAATTCTCTCTCTCTTCGACCGCGACGGTGCGCGGCGTATACCCTACGGGGAGAAAGAACGAACGCTGGGAGTGAAGAAAAAAAAAAAGGAGCCTGTCACAGGATATTTCGCGCGATTATTCTCTCCGCATTTTCGTTGCGAATAGGAGACGAGGCACGCGTCTTTCTGGCCGCGCGATGAGCACGGCAATTCAAATGATACCATCTTTCTCCCGGCCGGCGACGACAACCGCGGGGCCGCTTTTCACTCCGATATACGAAACTTTTGCATATGACGAATGGAAGACTATTACCATTCAATCTCTCTGCTCGGCTTCGTTTGCATCCTATCATTTCTGCCGTGTGTTTCGTTTTACATATACGGCCACGGCCATCGCTCAACAACGTTGCGCATCATCGACTTTTATCGTACTTCTCCCTTCCTTTTTTTTTTCCTTCACACTAATGCGACTATATCGTGGTCATCGATTCTATCGCACTTCAACGATCGAACACGCAATGCTCGAGTAACCCCGAGTATCACCTCAGTTGCGTGTACATACACTCCACGATGAAAAGGGAGCACGTGTATCATTTTCTTAATTTTCGTCAATACAGTCGAATAACAATAGTTCTCGGTATTATCAGTTTACATTTTACAATGTATGCTATGAACGCGAGAAAATTATGTATCTTTATAAAGAAGGATTCTTTTTTTCTGCAAATATTCATTATCCAAATCTATGTTGTTTTCTGTATTCTTTATATCTTTTTACGTCTATTATTACGGATAAAGAACAGGTTAGAATTATTCGATTGTACAAAGGAGAAATTAAGAACTCCGACATTGTTATGACTATCTGATACGGAAAAAAGTAAGAAGAATGGTCAGAAAAAGGAATTGAAATTATCATTATTGAAGGCACAAGATCTCTCATCAATCGTTCAATATTCAAGTACGCAACAATCATTAATAATTTTCGAACAAGACTTCGAGAATCTATTAAGCAAAAGGAGCAAATGTTGTACTCTTAGTGTAAATTTTATGGTTCAGTTTTGTGATTAATATCGTAGGGTTTTACCGAGTATGGAAGGCAGAATGGTCGAGAGTGTGAGTCGTAAAATACAGAATGAATGAGACAGATGTTTACAGAGTGTTCGGGCAGCTCCGAGTGACCTGGGATCACATTGCTTAGGTTCTTCGAAGTCCTGCGTAGTCGAAAGTTAAAACATGAACGAGTGAAAGAAAAATAAGGAAAGAAAGAAAGAGAATGAGCAAAAAAGAGACAGAGTGTGAAAGAGTGTATGCAAGAGAGAGAGTGGCAAGTTAATGAGGGAAAAGTCTGTAAGGGTGGAAGGGCCGACGGAAAAGATCGAGGCATTCGTGAGGGAACGGTCGCCCTGCAAACTTGTGCGTTGTCGTAGTTGTTACTGTTGTTATAGTCTTTGCGTTGTCGTTGGTATTGTTATAGTTGTCACGTGAGTATAGAAAATCCACAACTTCAAATGTAATACAGTTTAGACAGTTTCTAGCTACCCGTGTTAATTTATCATGCTTGTGGCACACATGAGCATGGTCATAAAGGGATTAATGAAAGCGTAAACATTAATGCCAACTGCTTCAGTATTCATATTGTTCGCATGAGTAAATATCTAATATCGTGCACGGTTTAGTGTCGAAGTACAATAGAGTTTTTCTTATCTCAAGGTTTATTTTATAATATTGCGCAACTAAGTCTTTTTTGGGCTAATAATTGTGTATAATAAATATATTGAAATAATTTTAAATTCGCTTCAACCATTGTAAAGGCCAAACTCAATCAAATATGCTACTCAAATTTTAAAAAACATAATACAAATATAGTAATATAATGAAGTAATAATATATGAGTTTGTTTTTTAACTAAAGTGCTTTAAATTTGTAAAACTTTGGGGAATACGACGTAGCAGTCAACGATGTAAAATGAAGAATTTCAAGAAGAAAAAAAATTGGAGATGCCGGGGATCGAACCCGGGGCCTTTCACATGCAAAGCGAACGCTCTACCACTGAGCTACATCCCCGTTTTTTGATGGGTGATTATAAATTGAAGTCCCTCTCATTCCTTTATTATTGATTTTTTGACGTCCCTTTGTATATTAATTAAAATGGAAAGGGTTTTATCTGACGTACTTGCTATTCAATGTGAAAGCAATATTAAGTCATACAAGTAATTATATAATAATATATTTGTTGTCTATTATTTTATTTTGTTTATTAGGTATGTACATATTATCAAGTGTAATTGTTTATTTCAACAATGTCAAGGTACTACCGGAATAAGCATACGTAGACTGGCTTCGGGCCAGATTTCTGACGTGTTTCATCTGTTTTTACAAGACAGCGATACTAATTCCTTTGTTCTTGCGGCTATATTGTTTATTTATAACAGTACCTGTTTACACTTATTTTTACCAAATATCCTTGAAGGTCCTATGGTGTAATGGTTAGCACTCTGGACTCTGAATCCAGCGATCCGAGTTCAAATCTCGGTGGGACCTTGATTTTTAAACTTTTTTGTTAAATAACATTTTTACCCAGATTAAAGTTACCTCTCAAGTGCAAACCAACTACTTGATATTTTTTAGAAACGCTTCAATAAGAAGACAATATACAATAGTAAAGATGTTTAAGTAGACAATACAATAAACAAAGCAAAATACATAAACAAATATTTAATACAATACTACCCTGAAGTTTAAACGTAAGTGGCATTTACACATTTCTGATTAAATGCCATATGCAAACCACAGTATATTCCACTTGCACTACACTGCGCTGTGAGCATTGCATATGTTTTTGTCCGCATTTGTTTTATTCTATAAAATTTAAATAACAGCAACAGTCGATAAGCTGCCATTTTTCATACATTACATGCAAAGTTCATAAAATCTTTAACAGATAAAAGTGAACTAAGAAATATCAATCTAAAATATATTAAAAAATTTTTAATTTAAAATCTTCCTTGAATTGTTTATTACATGCGCCATCGAGGACAGAGTACTAAAAAAAAAAGTATAAAAATAATTTGACAGCGGTGGGATTCGAACCCACGCCCATACGGACTGGTGCCTAAAACCAGCGCCTTAGACCGCTCGGCCACGCTGCCTTCGGCAATGTGTTTCTCTAATCCGATATAAAACGGTACCGTAACTATGCGTATCACACATCGTTATCTCTCACAGCAATCGCACGCGCTTTATATATATCACGTCACGTTCGAAGCGTACACGTTCCATTATTTATTATAAGATTTTCGCAATTTTACCTGCTGTCCCACTAATTTCCTTAATAAATAGCATACGTGCGCGCATTTAAGGTGCGAGTTACATAACATAAAACCGAGAATCTCTGTTCGTCGACCACGACGAAATCATCGTCACCATTAAATCCGCAGAAACATGATGCGGGAGGTCAGAAAAATATTTACGATCAATTTCGTTGCTCGTTCCGTTCGCGTTTAAGAAGACCGTTGTATGTAATACCTATTAAAGGTTTCGATCATCGAGCCGAGGGGAAAGGAACTAACGAAATTACTATACTGCCGCACACGCAACGACGCGGCGTCCGTCATTACGGTCTCGTCTCTCCTCTCTCACCATCTTTACTTTCCCCTACCGGTAGCGATGCGTTGCGCGATAACATCTCAATATAAAAATTCGTGTTCATAACGCGACTCTCCGCCCGGTGTCTTCTTCTTTTCATTCCTCTTTTTTTTTATTTCCTCTTCTCTTATCACGTCACCCAAGGGACAAGCGTAAAGCTGACGTTTCAAAGAGGGAAAAAGTGGAAACGGACGGGCCGGCTGCGGTCGTGCCGAAATGGCTGCAGACAGATCGATAAATTCGCGTGAATATTCGCGTAGCTGATAAGCCGGCGAGATAAGCCGAAATCGGTCTTGCGAGTGAGGATCCCCTCGTTACGGGCCGGAGAGATACGGCGACGGTAGAAAATAGAGGATAAATCTGGCTCTTTCGTATTCCTTGCGCCCGTGTTTTATGACCTCGCCTCCGCTTGCATTCAATATTTCCAGCTCTCTCGGTTCCCGGTTTTTGTTTCTCGATTTTTGTTATCGCGTTCATCGATCGGCCCCGATTGCGGCGAGTTTTATCGGCGTTGTTTATCGTATAGTACACTGTCGGACAAAAAGATAGCACAACAGGAAATTTTTGAAATTTCTATATTTACACTCAAAGTAATACAATCATTTGATGATATTCATGTACATTTTCCTTAAGAAAGGTAACAATAAAATAATAAATGTAAATAATAATTGTTCTTTTTGCTTCTTCATATAATTCTCATATCTATGGTCGGCGAAAAGATAGCACACTTGAAGTGACTTGGTAGAAAAATGAATTTTTTGAAATAAATAACAATTAAATCTGCATTGCGTAGATACTTAATAATGGGTTGAACCTCCATTATTTTGTATAACTTCCACTATTCGATTGGGTAATGATTTATATAATGTTTTTATTACGTGGAAGTATTACTTTGTGGAAGTTTATCCCATTCTCGTCTAATGCAGTTTTTTAACTCATGAAGAGTATTAAATTGGCGATTGCCAGCGTAAACAGCTCGAGAAAGTTCCCCCCAACAATTTTCCATAATGTTTAAGTCAGGCAACCTTGCAGGCCAATCTAGTACGGATATATTTTCGGATGCAAGAAAGGATTTTACAATTCTTGCCTTATGAATGGTGGCGTTATCTTGTTGAAAAATATAATTTACTCCACCAATACGATTGGCATGCTTCTTAATCTGTTCTTCAATTAGTTTTTTATATCCTGCGGCATTCAGCCGACAGTCAATAAATTGTATATCAGTCCGTCCATTATAGCCAATTCCGGCCCATACCATTGTACTGCCTCCACCCATTTGACGACGAATTTGTGATAATTCTTCCTTTCTAATATCATGGAAATAATAACTATAACCATCTGGACCATCTAAATTAAATCTTTTTTCGTCGGAAAATATTACAACTTGCCCCCTTTTCTTCCACTGAATGTGCTTCTTCGCAAAGTTTAAACGATCCAATTTGTGGCGTGTTGTTAGTGGCGGTTTTCTTTGCATCTTTTTCCGTGTAAGGTGTTCACACGTTTGAATTACACGACGCACATTTCTGACATTGGTCTTGATGCCAGTTTCAGCAACAATTTGCCTTGCTGTGAGGCACGAATTTGATGCGGCTCGAAGAATTGTTCTCTTTTCACGATTAGTTAATGTTGATGGTCGACCAGTACTTTTCTTTCGACCATAATTTTTAACGTTCCCTAATAAATTATAAATTACTTTCCGACTTCTTTTTACAGCTAACGCAATTTTTGATATAGAAAAGTTTTGTTCTCTTAAAGCAAGAATTGTGTGAATTTCTTCTTTACTTAATCTTTTTCCTCGCCCCATAATGACAAACACTTCAAAATAAGCGAATTACCCGAAATTTAGTTATACTGAACGAAATGATAAGTGTACATTCGCAGAAAACTCGCCAAACACTGAGAATTATTATGAAAATAATAAGTGTGCTATCTTTCCGCCGCGTCCTCAAACCTACTTTTTCTAGAAAATTGCATTGTAAACAACTACACATAGTTTCGACGTTGTTTACTTCGCTTTTAAAACATACTGTTTAGGTACAATATATGATACATTCAATATTATTACTGTAATATTTAAATTGTGGAAATAATACCGGTGTGCTATCATTTTGTCCGACAGTGTATGTGAAAAAGCAGCCGGAATTTTTAAATAAAACACGAACTACCTGTTCATTCGTTATTATTTTTCGTCGTCAACGAAATATGTTCAAGGCAATACACGTATGCCAACACTTCCCACAGTCTCGAAAACGTTTTTCAAACGCGGAAGGAGGTGTGGCCTTTTACCCCTACTGCGAACTCTCTTTTATGCAAGGGTTGAATAGAGTTATAAGATCGGGTTTGGTTCTTGAAATAGCTGCGCTTATAATAATATCTTAACGAATTTTTGTTAATACGTTTAAACTCGACGTTTAATCCTGATTATTCCTTTTCATTGCTGTGAAATTTGTATAAAATTTCACAAACATACCAGACAGCTTTATGAAAATTTCGGGCACTGTACAGAAGAAGATCATTTCAATATATGCACCGCGTGACTTGAGAACGATTGTTTTTTACATAATGTATATTTCGTGGCGTCGAGACGCAAAATTCGCGCAACCGTCTGGGCCGCGTCTTCGCGACGTCCCTCGGACGATGTCGTTTTTTCCCCAGCTCGAGTATGGTACCTGTTTAGCATCGCGTTTAGCAGAATCACGCCGCCACTTTAGCCTAATACTCGTGACTGTCGGCCGTAAATGATGGATTGTTAGCGGCGGCCGTGGCTTCGCGTATAGATGATCCCGATGACTTGCACCGACTGAATTACGTCCCGCATGTCGCCTATCGCAGAGAAAATCCTCGCGCGTACATCGGCCCGTTGTGTGCGAGCCTGCGTGCGCGGAGGGAGGCGTGCGCCTATGGATTCCCATGAAATAAACTGCTGGAAGCCAATTGAGGATGATAAATCTATTATTTTCAGCGAATCATCCGCCTGCCGGCAGAAGGGAAGGGCGGAATGATGCGCCACCGCGAGCGCTCGCCCGGCTCCGCAGTCAGGTGCTCATTCGTGACTTCCAGTTCGTGTGCCGGGACGACGCGGAGTCATCTCGAGCATGCAATTAACCGGATGATGCGATTGCTTCACGGCCACGCGCTAAACGACCGTTCCCCAGGCCAATCGGCATGGTTAATGGCTCTCGGAAGAGATGGAAAAATTGACATGATCGCCGGGTTGCCAAACATTTTCATTGGAACTCCATAGTAATGGTGTAACTTTGGTACTTATTGGAAACCCATTGCCGCCAACGATAACACGTTGTCATTGAAATCAAAAATGAATAGGACTCGTGCATGCATCGCAACTACTTTGCATTCAAGGTTAGCCAGTTTCTTTCATCTTCGTTAAAGTTAATTAGTAATCATGAATACGCTAATACCGTATCAGCCTTAATATCGTATACTTAATAATATACAATTTATAACAAAATTTACGGGGATGGGTTAATGCGTGCTAAATTAGTCGAGACAAGAAATTAGACAAGCCACGACAGGCTGACCTAACGATAGAGTACCGAATGTCGTCAAAGAGTTCAATTCGGAAGTATGTAATCAGGAACGTATAAAATTAACGGAACGTCCGCAGGGCTATTGGGTGTTTTCAGGAACCCGTTCCGTGCCGGGCGGACACAATGCGCCCGCCATTAACGAAACACACGATGATTACGTATCGAACATCGATCATTATGAGGCTGCAGGCTTCACCGGGTATTCCGGTAACGGTCTATCGCCGCAATAATCGTCAGCATGCGCAATAATCATGTCGTTTAATGACAATTGATGAGAACCCGGGAAATGCGTCGCGCTTTAACATCGGTAGGAACGGTGGCCGTGCTTAGCGGACTGTATTCGCGACTTGCGGCCAACAACAACGTAACCAGCTTGAATGGCTGGCATGGGTTATCCCGTGTGGTCGCGCGTGCCTCGCATCCCGATAGGCGGAAACAGCGCGCGGATAGGCCCCGACGATTTTATTGTTGGCGCACCGATGTGCCATTACGCGCGATCAGTCAATATTTCCCCGTAAATGACCTCCCGTTTCGATACCGATTTGCACCGGCGCACCGGTAAACCCGTAGCAACGAGTTTGGACAGGTGAAACAAGCAGGCCGTGGCGCCGCTTCCGAAACCAGGTAACGGGCCGCGTTCCCCGAAACGCGATGTTACAACGGGGCAATATTTTCACGTAACTGACCTCCGGCGATCCCGGATGTGCGTTGATGAAGTGTCTATATGCACTTCGTTGCATCGGTTCCGGTGCGGCCCACGCCGCCGCCGCCGCTCTCTGCTCCGCCTCGGGTAACCTGTGGAAACACAACGTTACACAAGCTCAAATATTTGCGCCTTCCGAATCGAATTACACCGTTTCTGTTTATCTCCCCGGCGAGAATACCCGTTCTTTCCCCGGGCATGCTAATTAAAACGTGCATATCGAAATGAGGCCGAAGTTCGATCCACTCCCGCGGCGTTATGTATAATTAACTGGAAAGATGCGTTCAACAGAGGAATTCTGATCGTCGCGTTTCACGAACAAAATTCACCGGGATACGTGTAAACTCTGCAACGTAGAGCGAGTTTCATATTGATATCAAGTTCTGATGATGTCATATTTTAATTACGCTCTGGTTATATATATATATATATATATATATATATATATATATATATATATTTATTTATTTATTTATTTATTTATTGTCAAAGTTTATATACTATCACCCGGCAAAAATCGCCACCGGAGCACTAACTATTAACCAGTAACAATTTTTTAATACATCAAAAAGATTGTTTTCTAGTACTGCAAAAATGGAACGGTGTATAAAGAACTCCAGTTGAATTATAAATAATATACAAGTGATCGGGCGTACCATTGATATTGCATGGCCGTTGCGCTCACAAAAATTTCCGAGTTGTACGCACTACTGGGACGTCGGGCGAGTCAGGAAAACTTCTCGATTACCGGTGGGATTATCGATCGAATTGTGTCGAGCAATTTGTACTCTCTGCACACGCTGAAACCTCGCGCGCCCGCAGTAGATAGGATATTTTGCAGTCGAGTTGCTAGCTGCTCGAGGCCAGACATCGAGATCAACGTATAGGGCACCGAGGTAGCTCGCGAGAGTACGATGCGGTAATTGAGAGTAATTTAGCTGGACCAATTTGTGCGGACATTTCAAACCAAAAAATTTGTCCCGGCAAACCCTCTCAACCGGGGCTGGCCTACCCCTCCATTTCGCTCTTATCTCTTGCCAACCCTCGCGGATCCGGCCGGCGCTCACCTGCATCATCGGGCAAACCTCGTTTCCCGGTGTAATTCTATTTTCACGCAGCCCCGGCGATCGTATGACTCGATTTTTCCACAATTTCAAGGGCATGGGGAGTGGGTGGGAGGAACGGGGAATTTCAATTAAATTACTCGGCCCGTCTGTATTTCTCCTTCGTGTGCGTGCACCATGGGTGGTGGGGAAAAAAATAACACGCGCCCGATTACGTCGCATCCATCGGACGCGAGCAGTGACGAAGTTTTCGTCGTTTGCTTTTAATGGCCGCGTCCTTTCGGTTGGCGCCGCTTTCGCGAGATTGCCGATGATTAATCAGCCCCGGCAGCCCCATTTTTAGGCGTGGAGCACGCGACGACGATTACCCTAAGCGAGACACCGCTTCCATTTACCTTCCTTTTTTTTTCGTCTGTTTTTAATCCGCGCGACGGAACGCACGGAACACATCGCCGCCGATTGCCGGTCGATGGTTTCAGCCGAACGAATTCCTACGGCCAAGCGGCCGAAATTAATTTAAACGAACGCTATTATCTCCTTACTGGCATTTACGTGTGTAACGAGTTCGGTGACAGTGACGGAAGCGACTGTGTAACTCAACCGCAACAAAGAGATTGAACGTCACGGTTCGACGTTGATGGAAAAGATGCAAATTTTTACAGAACATTATTTAATCTTTGTACCGAAACCGATATCGGTCGATTTTCAATAGTTTATATTCACGTTTAAATATAATAAGTGCTAACATAATCATAGGATGAAACTGCATAGTTTTCCGATGTACCCACTAAAATGAGTTCGTTGCTTTGTTTTACGGGATAGGTCAGTTTATTTATTTTTTTCTTTTTGTTTAGGGAGGATATATTAGAAACAATTGCAAATGAAGTTTCACCGGAAGCGAGCAACATCGTCGACTACAGAGAAACGCGGCCAAACAGGAATCAGGATGTCTAACAAGTGAAACTACTATGTCAGTTTACCCTCTGGAAAGGTAGTAAAGGATTTGTCTTAGGCTACCTCTATTTATCTTACCCGCAAGACAAACATGTTTCCTCGCGAAGCACATAGTTGAGGGAGATTGTAGTCAGTCTAGTTTCGCTGACACGACCGAAAAGTTCTGCTCTTTCTTAAAAATTAATAACCATTTAAATAAAGATAATGTTTATCTTCTGATGAATGAAACAATCGCGATCGCCTCTTTATTCTAGCTCCTAAGTTTAATAGAAGTTGAAGTTCTTTTTGATACTTAACTCCTTTTATTCAAGCACTATTATATTACACTTTATTAGACTATTAAAATATCATTAAAGCAATGGATCTCTGGAAGCTCTTGATGATATTTGTGTGTCTCTTTAGTCGTCGGTCGTAAGAAAACAATGACAAATATTTCAAAAGGGCATTCGCCATCGAGTAACAATAATTCTTTTCCAGTCCACAAGTACAATACGGAAATTGATTTTCGATCGCCGTCGGTTGATTTCGTTCGACTGTGCGAAGACAAAGTTGTTCTGATGCATGGAAAATGGCGATGTTTTACCTGGTGCAAGAGTAGGTGCGCGGCGTGCAGCGGGCACGGCGAAAGTTCTCGGCGCGGGTTGACGCCGTGGGAATCCCCGGAGAATTGACGTATGACGTAATGCCGAAGGAACGGCGTGCAACCCTCCTCTCTCTCCCTGTCATTCCACTCGGAACCCTCCGACGCAACCCCTTGCTCGCCACCTCCACGGCGTCCTCTAACACAACGCCGATGGTACGGCCGAGGACAATGGTGCTCGCCGGTAGCAACCGGAGGGCTCTGATTTTCTCCCTCGGTGCATCAGCGATAAATGCATTTAGCCTGAGTACTGCATAGCTTGCGTCCGGAGAGATCTTTCAGCCTCGCCACGCGGTAGATTTTTTTTCTCTGTTTTTCGCTTTATGCGAAACCAGCAGAGAGAACGCCGCCGCGGCGCGACGCGCGCGCTCCTGGGTTCCTGCGCGTCCCGTGCACTCGGATGCAGTTCGAGCGCTAAGTGGATTATAAACGTGAACGCGGCACGGGAACTGTGTTATTCCGCTGCAGTTAACACGATTCTGCAGTTATGTGCAATTTTTTGTTTTCGATCCCGTCCATCCGTCTCGGAGACGGGCGAGCCGGGAGGAGAAACGGACAGGCATGCGAGCAAGCAGCCAGCAAGCCAAGCAACCCCTTCGGGGCGTGTTACGCACGCTCGATCGGCATTCATTCTCTCCGTCCCTCCTCTGCCTCCCTCCAACCCTCCTCTTAGCTTTCCGATGCCGATGCCGCGCGCGTGTTCTACGGCTCCTCGCCCGTCGTTTTCTGCTCCGGAATAAAAGAGTTCGAGCGCTTCGGAGGAATTGTTCCCTATTATTTCATTTTTTTCGAGTTTGTATATTATGTCGTTTGCCTTTTATTCGATCTCTGTGGTCGGGAATTACCCCATGAATTTTTAGCAACACTTGTCTTACTTTTTCTTCGTTGACTCAGCTAAGAGAGATTGCGTATACAATAATTTAAGCAAGTTTTCATTATATACTACATTTATTGCGGATTATTGGTTAAAAGATAATTGATTTAATCAGTCATTTGTTTTCGATGAGTATGCTCCTAAAAATCAGCTAACTGGATTGGAGAGGATATAAACATCGACATTCTTGAATACATGATATATTTTATAAAAGTGTCACATTTAAAAAAAAAATATAAAAATCAAACTGAAATAAGAAAATTATTATTATAATGGTTTAATGAACAACCTGAGACAGTCACGTTGACGGGGAAGGTGGACTTACTCCTGTATAACAGCTTACTCCGAAAAAAATACGCGTTAAGATTAAAACCAACAAAAACAGCAAACGAGATTACCTTACACAGAATTAATATCTATATGCCGGACGTGCGCGTCGTTTGTTATGCGTCCGCTTCAAAAATATATAGTCAGTTTCCCAGGAATCCGCCGGTCTCTTTGTGCTCGACATTTTCATTACACAGAAGAATCCTAGCGAGCGTATAATTAATTTGGCTTTGGCAAAGCGACCGGTACGGCGAGCCTCGTAAATTTACCTGTCAGACTTCGGTAGTTTCCTGAAATCTTAAGAATGCTTCTGTCAACGAGACGCCGGCTCTCTCTCCGGTGCACGGGTCCGGCACAGCGGGGAAGCTTTGACTCGAATAGGATCGGCATATATTGTCGGAAAATTAAGTACGGAAACCTTAATAAAATCTTGGCGAATTCCAGGCGATTTTCCGGCTTCGCGAAACGTAAAATATCCGTCCGGTCGACGGACAGCGGTTGTGAGGTTTCTAAAAAAAAAAAAAGGAAAAAGAAAAAGGTTTTGATTGCTAGAACCGAACGACCGCACACGCTCGAGGGGAATCGATGATTATATATGTGTTCCGCAGCTTCCTGTTATTCCAATCCGTTTCTACGCTTTTTGCAGAAATATCGAATTTCACCTCGCCGTGCCGCGCTCTCTTGTTCTCTTCCCCCAGTTTTATTGCTGATCTGTATCACTCGGAAATTATCTTAAGTTAGCGTTAGTTAGTTAATGTTTTCATAAAACATACGCGAGAATACGTCTTGCGTATACGTGATATTTATTGAACAATTATAATGGAACCCCGGTTATCCAGATTAATCTACGAACACACAAATGTTCAGATAATAGAACAGTTTTAATTATAATCTGAATTCAATCTTTACTGATTTTATAATAAACGTGTGAAACTTGTTCAGATGATAGAAAATTCTGTGCGGTTATTTTGATTCATGCGATACATTTAAAACCTACTATAATTTGGTATAGTTAAGTCATTGAGAGATGTGAGAGAAGGTAGAGGTGACCTTCGTTGTTGTGTTGGAAAAAATGTTGTGAAATTCGTATGAAAAAATTATGAATTCTTTTAACATTATAAATTCATTTATAATGAATATATGTATTTATGAAATCATATATTAAGGATTTGGATAATCGAGGTTCTACTTGTGTTATTTTCATTCAAAGTTGTTAAATAATTTTATCATAGTGATAATTTTTGAAAAAGTTAACCTACATAATTTAATAAAATTACATAGATAAATATTGATAGTACAGTGAATATGAGATACTGCGCCAACGTGCTGAACAAGAAAAAGGAAATCAAAAAAGTTTGGAGATGCCGGGGATCGAACCCGGGGCCTTTCACATGCAAAGCGAACGCTCTACCACTGAGCTACATCCCCACGACGATTTCACTATGATTATATAATGTACAATACTTACTTGACATTTTGAGAGAAAATGCAAATAATATCATTAAAAATTTATTTACTTACTAATTCATCAAATCGATCTGAATCGTTCTAGAAACATTTTTAATACATATCAAAGTATGTAACTATGAAAAATTTTATAATTACTTACTATTATTATCTGCTAAGTAGTAATTTGTTTTCGAGTATCGTTACATAATTGCGTATCATGACCTATTACACGAGAAGGGCAACAGGAAAATCGATAATCATTTATCACGGTTGCAAAGCATTATTGCTATACGTTCATGTAGGATTCAGTTCGTGCTGAAATATTACGAGGGTGGCTAGAATTCGACCCCTGTCGCGTGACTTATGCGGCACAAACCTCTAATGAAGACCTATCGTACGGTGCATCGCTACATTTATTTGTTACACAAGCTGCTTAGTTTCTTTGCGTTTCGGTGTACATATGTAGAAAAGTGTCTGGCTGTCACGTCGTAATTGAACGTTGCACGAGCCAAAAGCAGTGGAATCATTTCCATTTCGTTTGTCGAGACGAATTAACGAAACAGATTTCTCAGACATGATAAAAATATTATTCCACTGCATACTTTAATTGCACGTCCCACGACTATTCATTGGATTATTATACATATTGTGTTAGATTAGCCAAGCAGTATTTTCATTCTTTTTCAATCAGCAGTTTATATTATAGTAACATACGAATAATATCATATCAATTATTAATTGTTTAAATCGATTGAAAGAAACAGTAAGCGTTCCTTGTTTATTGATTGTTAATACCAATTTCGACGAATTGAAAATAATGAGTCGATACTCTTACATTCCTTCAATCTTTCCACTGTTTAATATAAAATGTTGCAAACATAAAAATTGTTTCGGCTTGCAGTTTCGTTCGCACAACACAGTGTTGAAAGCAAAGTGGCAGCAGAAACATCCATAACGTTCTTCAATATTTAAACGCGCGTAGAACAGCCACAGGTGAAAGTAACCATTTTCTCTGCTTTCTATGGGGCGAGATGTTTATGCGTATGATACTTGAATAGTGAATTATAATAAATGACGGTAATTTCGTACAGGAAATAGTAGAAGAAGGAAGTCTTGCGACCGGTGGAAATGTAGACGTGTTATCGGTGGAAGTGGCCAAGTACCTGCGACAATTCATTCCGTATCGATACATCCTTAATTGCATCTGTAATGGTGTTGCTAAACCAGTCCGTAACTCGAGAATCGCCCCGGGCGATCATCGGACGCTATAGTTGGCCGTATTATACTTTTTTTTCGGGTTGGAAGTTGTATACATTAGAAGTAACTGCCGTTACATCTAAGTCGTTATGTCCCGAGAGATTGATATCGCAACCCTGTTTGCAATCCTGCATGAAATCGCATTCGCTTAGACGGCGGGCTTGTAAAACGATGAAATTGATGGATCATCGATGTCCGGTACATATAATATTTTCGCTGTCAGGGTCAATACGTTTTGATAACAGCTTCGGTGCAATTCGATAGGACCCTTTTAAATTTTCTGTACGCCTAAAAACTTGATAAATCGTAACCCGATACTTGGTAATGCGATATTTTAGAGGCAGAGAACTAAGAACAGGCGGTCTTATCGCCCAAATCCGAGAATCTCTCCCCGCTTGGCAGTTCAAAGGCAAACAGTAACGTGAGAATGATAGGGCAGTGTTTTAAAACAATCTCCCCGGGCCCATCCTTAAAACGTAACGAATCTTGGAACCCGTGCCCCTCGTTGTACGTACTATAAAAAAAGGGGGGGAGATGCGCAGGCTGCTTCTTAAACTTACACACGAAAGGCTCGAGAAAGAATGATTATTTTAAAGCGACCAGCTCGAAGGTTAATCCTCCTCCCGCGCGAACCCTTTCACCCTACAAAAACCCCTTTGTGCGTCGAATTACCAGCAAAGCGTCTTCGCCAGCCTCCTCCTCCTCCTCCATCCATCGTCTTCGCTGGAACGCGAAGCAATATTAGCCTCGAAGTCTTAATCCTCAATTTTCCGAGTCATTGCCGTCCGCCCCCAACAGACTTTCGTCCCGTCATACTTCACATCCTTTGAGACTAACAATTAGCGATATTAATCCTCGAGGAAGCCGAAAGACTGCTGCCCAAAGGCACACGTCCTATTACGTCTTAACACCCGACAACGAGCCTACCGTAAACATTCTTTTAACGCCACCAGCTCGACTGGATGGAGATCTACGAGTCCTGGGGGTCCGGAGGAAAGGAGCGCAGGCCGTTCGCAATTAACAGGCCTAATTACCGGAAAACGGCCGACCCCGAGAGAGCTCGCAGCCCGGTCCGTGCATATTTTATTCTTAGCATCCTTAAAGCCGCGGACCCGCGAAAGAAATAATCCCGGGATAACCAGCTCCTGGTACGCTCCTGTTTACGCGGGAGTAACCTGCAGCAGCGGCGAGCAAAGAGGCTCTTTGTGCGCGCCGCTTCGAGAAAAGTTCTCGGCAAATACGGTGTCCGTCTTCGGGTTTCCATCCGGTATCAGCTGGCTCGTTTCTTTACACACGGAAGATAAAAGCGAGGGAAATCGGGAAGATAAGGCGCGTATCTGCCGCGATCATCGGCACTGACTCACACGCTCGCGTGTCTATTCAACGTGACCAGATTCCCTTAATCCTTCTCCGCCGATAGAAACGGTACGTATTCCATTGGCGTGCCGGTGAAAATAAACGCAGCCGAGCAATCGCGGCGCGAACTCTACGACAAGCGAACCGGCGCACTATTTTTACACATGAAAATTTACGAAATGCTATTTTTGAAGCATGTATATGTCGATTGGGGTTTTCTTTCGTCTAAGTTGGTGTCAAAAAATATGAGAAAAACTAATGCAATTTGTGGAACATTTTACCACTAGAGTATGTGTTATAAAAACGAAGTTTCGTGCCATAGTTATAGTATAAAGGTAGAGGAAAAATTGCGATGCTGTTAAGGCGATACTATATTGTTATTCATTTTTCACAGCGTAAAGTAATCATGTAAAATATATTATAGATTTTTAAAGATATTCTAACCGAGTATTAGAAAATTATTGACATTCACCAAGAATAAGTGGAATACTTATGTCACTTAGGATATTGCATTTCTAGCAGCGTACACAAATTCAGCAACCTCGACGATTTAAGAGTATCGATTTCATAAAAATCTTATGAAGTTACGAACTGTGACCAACTTGTTCAGAGAACGTGCCGTCGCGCTACGCTCGTGAAAGCGATAACGAATGTTCCCGCGGTATAGAGACGTGACATCCGATTCGCGATTGGACGTGCCGTATGCAAAGCGGAGTCCCCGTGGCTCTTCCGATTTTTACGATTCGTTGCCGTTGCTGATATAAACGCGGCCAAACGACGTCGCATAAAGACCTCCCGCCGAGACGAGCGTCGCCGCCTGTTTCGTCGCAATTACGTAGCCCTTATCGACTCCTTATCGGCGGCGCTAAGTCAACCCCGGCGTTAATCCATCCGTCAATACGTCGCGCTGGTAATCTGACGATAACAAACGGCCGTAGCCGTGAATAATCGGTGATCCGCTAAAATCGTCGAGCCGTTTTACGCTTGCTTTTATCGTCACCGAACCCAGCTGCGTTTATTGCGTAAACGCTGTTGATCGCGTCGCGCGTGTCCTGATCACCGTCGAAATCGCCCCACTCTTTCAAGTCGGAAACAAAATCCATTCGAGATTCCGTTATCAGCGGAACGGATTGAAGTGCTGTTGTGTGAGCCAAAGACGAAACGTTTCGAAATCGAATTCGCGCAAACCACTCTTTACGGCGAAGGAGCGAGTGTAATACGTTTTAAAAGTGATCGGAAAGAGTTTATATGAAAGGTTAAGTCGAGATGAGTCTTTTGATAATTTCAAAGCGGTATACATATATTTGAGAGTTTTTTTGGAATGACGTGCAGATGACTGGAGAAAGAATGTTAAAAAGAGAAAATGTTCTGGAGTGGCATAAGTGGACCGTGGTTTCTATGAGTTTACAACATCAGCGTGAAACTGAAATATAAAATTGTTTATTAAAATAATTTAGAGGATTATTTTCACTTAATTCCTGTTTCTAGAAATCATTTTAAAAAATGTTTACTTCGCATACAGCTCTACTGATGAATAAAGTGTATGTAATATATGTAGAGTGTAAAGTATATGTAGATTATTGCATATGAGTATTGTATTATATGTAAAGTGTAAGTGACAAATTAAGGTATCAAAAATACAGCGACATTGTCTAGAGCATACAATACTCATATCCAATCCATATGATTCATATCCGAGGATAAGAATTAATTACGTAAGCTGATAGCGCTGAAGGTACGAAGACGTGGCTAACCATTACGAAGCGTCCAGCTGGAGCAACCAATTTCAAAGGCTACGAGGAGTTAAAGTCATAGGTTAATGTATTTAATGTAGGAAATAAATTACCAATGGACAGCTAGTCACCGAACAATGCTGTCAGATTGATTTAGCGTCCGACAGTTCGATCCCCGGCATTGCGCAATGAACCGCTATACCGTCGGCCGCGTATAATCCAATGGAACTCTTACGGAAGAGCTTCGCGAGGCAATATCAGTGTTACCCTTCTACTAGGCTTTCCTGTTTCTTGAAAATGATCGGTTTCTCGAAATCACTGACCGTCGAGGAACGCGACTTCCATTGCGGAATCCTATCGCAGCTGTACCTGGAAACCTAGTTTCAGTTCTCTGACGGAAGTCCCTCCGTAACCCCTTCGGAGCTTGTGTTTCCTTCTAGGTAGTGAAACCGGATCGTTCGCAACAGTTCATTATTAGGGCTCTTGTAATTCAATCGTTAGTGGATACAATTATGCGTGTGCCAATTTCTCTTAGTCTGTAACTATTAACTGATAGAGTAATTTATACTGCTATATGTATTTGAATAAAAATATTTCCATTATGATATTAAGCATTAATATTTCTCATACGTAGTTCTAGTATTATAGTTAATAGTTCTAGTAAATTTTAATAATTTACAATGCTAGAGACAATGTTTGGTACGCCATTCAATTTTTTAAAATGTATTCCTTAAAATATTTTCCTTCATTTTTCTATGATATTAATATGTAACGCAATTAATATTTTAAAAACTCTTTACACAGAAACTCTACAGAATTTTCATATCCGATTACACTGTATGTTTGCACAGGAAAAAACGAAATTAATACTAGCGTATTGCATACTTTTATTGCCATGTAAAAGGCTTGTTTCATAAAATTTCTATTTTATCAACTCTATTCCCTATCGTAATTATACTACGTATTTCAGCAAGCATCGAATAATCATTAAAACTTGCACTATCCAATTCGTTCACGTTATCAGCCTGCGAGGTAGAATGAAAATTCGATGCTCGAGGTACCGCGCGTAATTCTAAGCCACGACCAATTAAACTAACGTGCCGCGGCGAAAAGCAAATGGCAAGAAATTCGGCGCGCTCATCATCGGTGACATTACAGGAACAGATAAATACAAGCCCTCGGCGTTCTTCACCCTTCGCATCGAAACTCTTTCACCGACTCCTTCTCTGTCCTCCTCCGAACCCTAAATTTCATTGGCAGAATCCGTTTCCGCCGCGTGCCTGCTTGTAAAATCAGCACATCCGGGTGTCAAAGCGATGTCACCCGAACGGGTGGTATAGCCGGGTACGCATCAGTTTTAAATTCGATCAATGGATGATACCAAGCGTGAAACACTTTTAGGGTTGAAACTTTAAAGGCCAGCTCGCGAAAGAGCGAATCGCAGTTACAACCGTGAAACTGAGGGTGGGGGTGAACGGATGGCGGAGTGAGAGGAGAGAAAGAGAGAGAAGGGCAGTGGCAACGTTGTGGGAACTTGACGTCGAGTGCAGCCGGAACCCAAAGGATATTCATTTCGAACCCCTCGCACGTTCCAATATCTTTCCTTTTGCCGAGCCGCCGTTCGGTTAACAGGAAGAACTTCGAGATCGATCGCGGAAAGGAAAAGTAGGTGTATAATAAACATACCTGGGGGGGGGGGGGGGGTGAGGACGAGCGTTCGGACGCACGGCATCGCGTTTTCCCTTTTTCCGTATCGCGCGTTATTCGCGATGGAAAAATGATGAAACCCCCGACGCAGGATTACAATTGGTCGTGTCAATTTGACCGATACGCGAGAACAGGCAAACACAACGATTCCGTGTGAAACGCGGCGTTATAAAAACATTACGCGGGCCGTGTCATTTTTCACGCGCCCATTACCGTGGAGCGCGGATACTGCGGGTCAATCGTGCGGCCTCGCGCGACCCAAAATTTCCCAAATTCCCGTGATGTCGCGCGGGGTTGACAGGGTGATTTTGTAATGCAAACAAAAACGACGGCGAACGGTGCCGGTGCATTACGGTTACAAGAGACGGTCGCGTAGCAACCGCTCCGCGTCGGTGTAATTCATTTTGGGGTACGCGTATGCAACCCTCTATTGCACTCGCCCCCGCGCGGCAATGCACTCCTGCCACTCTTCGCTCCTCGCCGATGCACACAAACGATAGATGCACCCAGCTGACCGACGGACGGACGGAATCGCAGTGATCTGATTTTAAACCAATCAACGGCGGTTTCGCGCTCAATTTACAATCAGCCCCGATTCGACTCATTCGTTATATACGACGTCCAACTGCAAGCGCCCCTAATGAAAATATTTTAATCGATTGCCGTACAATTGCCAAGTTCATTCCTCCCGTCGGAAATTCGACCGAGGAGAGCTCGATAGATTTATAAGCAGACAAAGGGCCTCGGCGATATTCAATTAAAGCCCACAAAGACAACAAAGTGCATTTCAATTTAAATGGTAAACGATAGAACGTAATTATACCGTATCCTCCGTTCACCTGTGTCGTTGGTATATTCGTTGGTTGCGCAGCTTTTATTTAAAGAGCGAAATGAAAAAAAAAAAGAAAAAAGGGGGAGAGAGAAAAATCGCGGTTATATGACGCCGTCACGTTTTCATGACGACCGGAAACTCGACGGGTACTTAACAGGGAAAATATGATAATTGATCGAACGACGCGTCCGCAGAGAAGATGACTATTTATTTTCGTGGATCCGTCGCGGCGTATAATGGCATTAATACAGAGGATAATTTACGAGCGACGACACCTGCGCGCAATAAAGTAAATCTAGCTTTTCATTTCATTGTTCCGCGGCGGCCTCCCCTCGTGCACACCGCCTCGGACGCACACCACATTAGCCGACAATAAAAGCACGATCGACGATACACCGGCGAACGATCGCATACATGAATTTTTAATAAATCCTTCGGGGCTCTATTAGAGACAAATTGTGCCGAAACCTCTCGCCGCCGCAAGAGCGTATAAATTAACCGTAATCTCGTTCGGTCCCAACAAATCATACAATCCATTGCTCGGCCATCTAGCAAAATCAAATGGCGAATCGAAACTAAGCAGGAGCTGAAACGTCATAAATCCGAATTCATCGAATCGATACTAATGCGTTTAATTGTCACCTCAGAGGATGGTGTTTCTAACACTTTGCCTGGCACAATAGTGTTCATAAAGTTCGAAACAAAATCAATAATATTTAAAAATTTGATCAAATAAATTTAAAAGAAAAAATCAATCTAAGAACGCAAACGAAGAAATTGTTCGTATAAATTGTGGAGAGAGTAATGATGAAGTTCTGTTCTTTTGTTATAAATACAAGCATTCACGTAGACAGTACATATAAAATTACTCTTTCTTCTAAGAAATTATTACGATCGAATGCCCATTCATTTAATGTTATTTAATTTTATTTAAAATTTATTTAATGATATTTAGATTACCATTGCTCTCGGCTTATAGTTGATACCAGAATAAAACAGTAAACCATCCTATATCGTATTAATCTAAAGAACCCCATAATTATCCGGCACGAGGTAGAATTCCTCCAATTAATTCAGTCGTCTTACTCTTTGTTTCTTTAATAATCGCATAAAAACTATTCTCCTTGAATAATTTCTGGAGGAACCTTCTGGAACAGTGAGCACGCAACGAAGCAGGTCGCTGGTTGCCAACTAATGATTTCATTTAACCTATCAACCTCTGACAAGCATCTGCCCTCACCCTAGCAAAGCAGCCGCGCGCTATCTGACGATCGCGGAACCACGTGTCCGCGCGCGAGCACCGATTAGAAGGTGAAGAACGCGCGGAGCGTAATACGCCGAGATGCGCTCGAGCCGCGCTAAATTTTCTGCTGCTGCTGCTCGCGCGACCCGCGTTTCTGCCGGCACGCACGCCGAAGAACGCGAGCGTGTGTCTGGCGCGTGCGTGCACAGGCGTGCGAGACCCGGAGTTGCGTGAGGTTCGCGCTTTAATTTAGCAAAGTACCTTGTCCGTTCCGCTCGGTGAAAAGTGCAGGAAGGGTGCACCCTGCGTGGATGCGATCCTTCACGCACCCGTTGCATAATATCTGCACGGTACGCCCAGGTGAGAGCGCCGCGAGGATCGGCACGTGGACGAACCTAACGAGTCCGCGGTGTGGTCCCGATCCGATCGGAAACCGGAAGCTACCGCCAATGGCAATAACAATTTCGAGGTCGTCCGTCACCTTCTGCCGTTGACGACCTTACAAGGCGCTGTGACTTCCCAGGTTCCCGGCGCATCGTCACGGTGCATTTTCACGCACTCGTGATCTCGGGCTTCTTGCGAGGTGAAACTGCCGTGAAGACGTTGTAAAACGCCGTCGTAAAATCGCCCGTGAAACATTTAACGGCAAAACCTTTGTTGATACGACATCGAGCGTGGCATTAGTCTCGTTGATTGATTGTGCTTTGGTCACGCCGTGCTGACGTACCAAACTTTTCTCGAAACTTGTTCTTCGATTTAAATATAAAGAACGTTTTATAGAACGTACGATGTCAAATATGGTTTCGATATCTACTTTAAGATCTTGGGATCTCCCTCGAACGTACAAATAAGCTCAAGCACCAAGATCATTGCGAAATCCTATTGTTCAGCGTACAAGGTGTAAGACAACGAAACACGGTGTATACAATTTCAGAAGCAATCCAACGGAAGATAGCAGGAAATTCATGCTGCTACCTTCGCCGTTATTACCTATCTATCTATTTACCTACACCTTTCTTGCCGAGTCTAATTCTCTAAAATAGTTCCATGAAGTCGGTGTAAGTATAAGTACAATCCCCACGGTGCATTCTCTCGGAGAACAGTTTCGAGCTGCCAAGGAGTTCATCGCGAGACAAAGGTTCATCAATACGCCGCACGGTAATATTCAAATCCAATTTTCCGAGCAATCTCTGTGGCAAAGGCTTACGTATGTACCCGGCAATAGGAAATGCAACGTGTCGCGTGCACGCCGCTTGGAAACGTCCTTTGAAACCTAGACTCATCTCCTGCCCGATGCGATTACTTCCTGTGCCAGTATTATTGACGCCACACAGCCGATGAATAGCTTCAAAGTAACGCGCGCCGGTGCAATCACAAAAGCCGTCTTACATTGATCGACATCTCATTAAGTATGAATCCAACGCGATCAGCGGATACGTCTTGGTTTGAACAGTTGCTGGCAGTGTCAAATTTTCGGCGGCTCGGTAACGCAATATACGACCGTGGACCGTTATCGATCGAAGATTAGCATCTGGCCATCCGCAAAGGGAGATTAGCTAGATCGATCACACACGCTGAACCAATTCCTCTGGTCAGCTGCTCATCAATACCACTAATGGTGCCATCCTTCCCCCACTTCGCCACCCGAGGCACCCACACCTCCACCCTCTTGTGTCTATATTGCGTGTACGTGTACGTCTCTGTATTCCTCTAATAGGCATATAATCGTTATGCATATACAGAACACACATGCACCGACGTCTGCCTGTGTCCTCCCCCCCTCCCCTTGGTCTCATATTTATACATATGTACGTACATTAGACGTGTGACAAACATCGACAAATGATCCATGTATATTGGATATAATTATGTATTCGACTGTGCGTATTTATGCACATTATACCAATGCATTGAAACTATATATGTATATATATGTATTGTATATACATATATATGTATATACGTGTGTATTATACATAATATATGTACATATGTATGTATATATTGTATATAAATTTACATATCCGTCGCGACATACGGTGCTACTGCATATGCAAACCTGTTTGCATCATCGATACGCGATGTCATGTGAGCCAAATGCAAATTTTCAGAAATCTCGATTCGCGCTTTTGACCAGTTGCGCCGCGACGGGCGCGCGTCTCTCGGTCATTTTCAGGAGTAGGTGCTCAGGAAACAAATAGCCGAGTTGCGAACCATCGTCGCTACAGCTGTGCAATACAACTCGAACTGTGAATATGTGTCAGACGATGATTTTCGACTCACCGGTTTAAATTTTTGTTTCATTTCCAGTTATCGATTTGGAAACATTTTAACAATAATTAAATTATTCGATCGAGTAAGGTCAAGGTTAACATTATTGTCTAAGAAAACGACTAAAGGAAGTCATATGTTAATTTTTAGAAGATCGTTGTAAAGGAGAAACTTCATTTCATTCTGATTGAGATATAAAAAAGATTTTCTGCAGATTTAAATACGAAATAATAGGATGCTTTATCTGAAAGGAGTTGCAAAGATTGATTAGTAAACGATGGTTTTCGACAGTATATGTTTTTAAAATAAAATAATGAAGTACCTCCCACAAGTATCATTTTTTGACACGAAATTCGATATTTTCAATATAATGAAAATATTTAATATTTATGCTCAAACATCGTGTACTAAAAATAATACAACATATCTTCTGCATCTCTATAGTTTTGTCATACATCATCATCATTTATTTTACTGGATACGCGAATGACTGGAGTGCAATGATTAATTCTTAATAAAGTACATCTAAGTTTTAACTTAATGGACAACAAAAAGCTTATTCAAGTACTCGATACAATAAGTTTGGATGACAGAAGTTTTTCGAAAATTGATAATCGAGTGTCCACAAGCATTCGTGAACGACTGTACGTCTTAGCGAAAATGTAAGTCGCGGGCGTAACGAGCGCAACAGACTGTTACATCTGTCGCTCGCATAATGCGCGATATCGTATGTACATCACCCGTTGCATAATGCATGGGACGCTTGTGTGTGCCGGGTGATATTGCGGCGGAAATAGTGTCGCGGAAAATGGAAAAGCCGCAGCGGCTGCTGCTACTGCACAACATTGGTGCCACGCTGCCTCCGCTTGTTAGCCGGTCGCTGCCCACTTCGGCGGCAGCCTTTGTCGTGGGGGCAATGCAACTGTTGCACTCGGCACCCCCCGCCATCACGCGTCCGTCTGTTTACCAACAATAGTTTATTATTGCGGGAGTGATCGGTTTCCTTCGATCGGTGTTACCCAATCAACCGCAAGCTACCTCAAGTTATGTGTCCGATAATGTAGAAATGCTCTGGAGATATGGAGGTTAACGACGTGCCACCAATCCACAAATCGATGGTAATTATATATAAAACAAAAAGGTGGCAATTTGGTATGATAATACAGTAAATATGCTTTCGGGGCAATGTCTACGATTACTTTATTTTTCATTGTGAAGAGTGAAAGATAACATTGTTTGAAACTCATCCGAATATAACTATGTGCCCGATAAGTCGTGAATGCTTTAAATATGTTAGGAATAACGACATGTTACCATTTCACTAATTAATGGTGACCCTAGATAAAAAATTAAAACAAAATATCTAGAAACAGTTATAAGACATAGTTTCATTTTTGAAGAAATTAAATTGCGATAATGGTCAACCACGTGTAAAATTATTGAATTATAGTATATACATCGATTATTTTCTAATATCTAAATTTTATATTATTCAAACACGTTTCACAAGTGAATTAATCAACCTAAAGCAATTCACGCACAATACTATTCATTCTTTAACATTCTTTTTTTCAGTCGATTAAATAAGGTAAAAGATTACATTCTTCAAGAATTATTGAAATGGATAAACTCGCTTGTTCAATCAACATTCGAAACTGATATTTTAAAGACCTATATCTCGTTGCATTCTATATGTTTTATTCAAATACCCGGAATCCGGACACTTTGTATATTCAACTAATTCGAACGAAAATTCTTTTTGAACGCCACAAAGTAAAGAAACCGTAATATTTTTTTAATAGACCGACCGAAAATATGACCCGAAACGAGCTCGTATTCGATGATAGATGGCGAGCATATACGACAGAAAAATATTCCTCTGTCCGACGATTCGGCGGTGCTACTTTGCATCCGAGAGTAAGGAACGAACAGGACGGTCGAGAAATTCGACCTGCCATGCGAATCATTCCCGAAGAGCGTCGCATATAAATATTCGACAATTTGCATTTTCCTACGGCGGCGACCGTACCGCCGTCTGGGCCATTTCCAAGATGGATGCCGCCACTTTGCGAGATATATGCCGAAAGTTTTACTGCCCACTAAATTTCAACTAGCTCCTCTAGGTAGGTACATATATATCCATGCATGCGCGACGCGAAAATAAGAGGAATACGACACTTGTTGCTCCCGTTAGAAAAAGCTTTCACTTTGGCAACGGCTCAAGACGTATAGAGATATTGCGCGATCGCAGCTAATCCCTAAATCTTGTCGGGCCATTTCCATATTTTCCGAAGCGATCCCTCGGCTACTATATATCGAGATCGGTCTCTATCGATTTTCGGCGCAGACGTTCCTCGTCGAGGGAAATACACGCGTTTTAATCTGGTCTACGAGGTTGTAAAGTGCGGCGATTAAAAATAATTTTATATCTCCCCCGTGACTGCCAGCCAGTCGATCGCTAGAGACTTTTTCTCCTTCTCGACTCCAGGTTCGGACGATATACAGAGCGTGTATGAAAATTATTGTAACTCGATAAAAAAAAAAAACAGTATAGATATTGAGAAGCCAGAAATAATAAATTTATTAGTGAGAGATATTCGATTGAATAATACGCAATATGAAAATCATTGTTGACGGTTACTTTCAGGTAAACGTTCAGCGATATGTTATTGTTCAATTAGTCAGCGCGTCCTTGTCGGTGTAAGCAGTCGTATTTCGTAAAGTGCTCCTCGCGAATATTCGGGCGAAGTGCTCTGATCCAGGGTGGACCACCATGGATTACTGCTGACCCTTGGTCCACCCTGTGGTCACAGATGACTCACCTGATAAGTGATTATCAGTGGTCATTCAAGTGGTTACCAGTGGTCACTCAAATGATTATCAGTGCTCATTAAAGTGATTCTGTGGTCAGTGATTGTGATGGTATATCTGTGGTGATTGGTTTTTTAAATATTAAATAGACTACAAATTGGTAAAATATTTAAATTTCAAGACTATTGTTATACATCGGGAGGCAACATGCACATCCTGATTTTTCAAATTAACAAATAGTTCAGAAAATTCACTCCTTAAGTTTCCGTAATTTTCACCGTCGCAGTCTGTTCCCACATTATTTGAGAAATGTGAAAAATATTAATAATATGAAATTGACACATTTAGTTATAAATCCAAGCCGTGCTCGGATGATGGAGCATGGACCTCTTACAGTGTATGATAAACGAGACAACCGATCTATATACGACAATTTCCCGGTTGATGAAAAACAGTTGAAATTCGTTTCTAAGAAACCGAAGCATTGTTGGTCATCTTGCAGTATTCCGCAGTTCCTTCTACGTGTCGTCAAGCCATACGTATTAAAACAAGAATAATTATTATCATCCATAATTATTATTGAATTATTAGTGATCGGTAAATACCGATCACTAATGATTTAATGATAGTGCAGTGAAAGTGAACGCTAGTGTAATCTGTGCTGTTTTACATACGTGGATTACAACTTCTGGATTACAACATTTACAACTGAATGGGTGAGTTTTTCATTAATAATATTTGTGAAACTTTTGAAATTAATCGAATATTCATCAAATTCTTATCCGTTACTTCCAACGTGGTTCAAAGCCGGAGCGCGACCCTCTCCTTCCGTCGCCCCCCGGAGTGACGTAGGTTTCAACACGCTTGCTCGCGCGCGTAGCAGCAGGTTGAATTCTCGCGCTGGTCTCTAACACGTTACTGCTTTTCAGTAATAACTCGTTAACAAAGCCGCGGATTGCATTTCGGCAAAAGAAAAGGTTATTTGAAATGGCCTTAGAAACCCGTCGTTTCCCGGAGTATGTATAATTTTGGTACACCCTGTATATCGTCGCAACGGATAGCCGCGATTTCATTGGCTTTCGGCATTATATAGGAAACCATAATGACTCGATTAAGCGGGACAGTCGGTGATTGCCGGTATAATTTGCCAAACAAATCGCGTCGGCTTAATCCTAACCTCGCCCCGATCGTCTGTATCGATCACTTTGATTTGGCGACCACTCGGCATCACGTATCCGCCGATGCGCGTTGCATTATCACGGCGAACGTCGCGCCGGTAAACACCTGTCCGAACGAGCGCACGCACGAGCCGGGCCACCGTGCTCGTCTCTTTGTATGAGAATCGAATTAATGGGTATCGGACGCAGCGACAAGTGGATGAAATTATAGTTATACTCGGAAAACTTCGTTAAAATAGAACTGGACCGCGACGCGGCCGGGTAAAACGCGCAAACTCTGTTTTTCCGTTCATTAGGAATTCGATGCGATTATGAAGCCGCGATACCCGGGCTAACAAGCGATATATCGTTTATTTCCGTTCGTCCGGAATAGACCGGCATTCATATTAATTCTCTCTTTAATTAAATGAATTCGGCTCGAGGTGGAGTCGCGCGCATACACACGCCGCTCCGTCGAACGAAATAATAGAGGGCGGCATATTGTCCGAGCGATGGATCCGCGATTTCGTTTGCGCCGGCTCCGCGCGCGTACGCGCGGGCGCATTTTAATTACGTCCCTAAATTATTCTAATTACCGGGAATGTCGGAGCAAATGCACCTTCAAAATTGATTTTCAAATTCAACTGCCGGAACCTATTCATTATTTTTCATCGGCGCTCGTCGGCCCTCGAGGCCAATTTCTCTCCGGCGCGCCGCGGCGGTGTGCAGGCTCGTCGTTCCGCCGATGCAATTTCGGCGGCAAGCCGTCGTCGTTAATCGACGCGCCGCGCCGCGCCGGCCGACTCCTCCGCGTCTGCTGCGTCTTTCGTCTGCTACCGGGAGAAGCACGAAGCGAAACGGAAAACTGAAAGCAAACTGAGAAAAAAGGTGGAAACGCTCTCGGAGCCGCGCGTACGCGTCGAACGGGAGACGGGGTGGGCAGCGAAGGGTGGTACATACTATCCATCGGCAGCCGGTGCCTCGATTACTTCGCAATGGCGCAATCAACGCCGAGTGATCTTTATTTTCAACGGTCGACCCAACCCCGATACCGTTCGAACGGCCAGGTACTACAATTTCGCGCAAACGAGACAATACCGCCGCGGAGCTTCGTTACAACAGGGTGTGATTGTCGTCCCATCAAAGTGGACAGTTTACAGATGGATTGGAAGGCCGCTGGAAGCCCCACTCGCCTGTGGATGGCACTTCTGCATATACAGGGGTGCAACTTCCCTCGATTGTTTCACTGAATTTTAGACGGTATTCAACGGAACGTGAATGGCCCTGGCTCGCTGTGATTAATTACCATTGCTACACGGCCGTTCTC
This sequence comes from Augochlora pura, assembly GCF_028453695.1. Taxonomy (NCBI): domain Eukaryota; kingdom Metazoa; phylum Arthropoda; class Insecta; order Hymenoptera; family Halictidae; genus Augochlora; species Augochlora pura. Next base: position 8,130,154 of record NC_135781.1, on the reverse strand, counting down.
GCGGCAAGATAGGCGGACCGTAATTACTTGAAATATCGACGAGCAATCTTTTGATTAACACTCCGATTCAAACGAGATACTAACTCGTCTAATCTTCTTCGCGGTCGTTACATGATTCATCCTTACCAATCATTCCTCTCGAAACGATTCGCCAGTGACTTTAACGCTAGGTTTACGCAGCGCTAAAAGCAGCTATTGCGATTGCTTCAGCAAATTAAGGAGAACGTGTTTGTTCAAATTTTTAATGATTTTTATAGTAATATATATCCCATGATACTATATTTTACAAATTCTTCGTAAATATAAACATATAATATTAATAATCGTAAATTAGATTTGGAACGTGTCAAAATGACGTGTTAGGTAAATAAATTTATTTTAATAAGTAAAATTTCACTTTGATTTTTAGAATGCGACAGAATTAATGTAATATCTACTATACTCAATTTTAATTCCCTAATTTCGGCCCAATGATAGAATGGTTGATGAACCCTGGGGATGGTTTAAAACTTATTAAATTAAGCTAGATTATTAGGTACGATACACATTCATGCATTATTGCTTATTTTCCAAAATTTCGAGATAATTGTACAGAGTATCAAAAAATTGAAATTACTGTCGGATGATGCTGTTCTCAAAAGGTTGAATCACTGTAATTTTTTTATGTTCATACTGTGCATGTGTTAATCTCTTTAACTTGAAGCTAGGAAACTAAAGCTATAAAATTAAAATTGATGAAAATACTGAATTCTCAAACTTACAGTACAATTTTTTAAAACATTTTATTTTTCCTCCTTGCATCGAAACTACATAAATCCTCAGTTTGCTGATTGCTTAATTAATTGCCGCAACAGTGTCCAAAAGAAACACACAATTCAGAGCAAATAGTTCAATAAAATAAGAGTAGAAAAAACAATAATTGAACTAATGTTTAGCTTACCTGATTTATCGCAATACAAATTAATTCGAATAACTTGTTTATTAATTTAGTTTCAAATATTTTGAAATTACCGACCCGACCACACCAACCAATATGAAATATTTCAGAAGCATCCAATGAACAACCGCAACTTGTTAAATTCTATTCACACAAATCGAATAAATAGTAAAAGAATCGAGTACTTCATGCTCGTTAGAATGTGGTTCGATTTATATATCGATCGACTCGTAGACCAGTTATTTCTCTCAATAGTGTCCTGTTTATGTTATCAAACACATGTTCGAGTCATGCACGTGTTCGCGACTCACCGGTCCCTGTTTGTTCCCGATAAGTGTTCTGACAAGGGCTCTTAGAACTTTGGAGCGTAATCCTCGGACGATGGACACTGTGATCGAACGGCTCTTCCGTGAGCTAACAACACGTTTGTGCTCGAGAAGCAGTATCGAGTTATCATGACCAACTGATCTCCATCAATTAATTCTTAAATCTTCGATTTCCTATCGCTCTCAGCGTGAAGTGCATCCGATCTCTCGGTAATTCAAAATTTAAAACAGCTTGAAGAGTTACTCGCAGTAATTTGTTCAACCTTTAGATGTTTGTTACGTTTTGGCTTTTACTGTATAACTAGAGTAACAAGTCCAGCGGACGTCTACAAACCTAAGCGGTTTTCGAACCGCTTTTATATTAGTATAAACGTCTAATAAATACGTATCAGATAAATCAAACAGGCACACTATGATTGAATTGAAATAGAACATAATAAACACATCATCAAAATATAAGAATATGAACACATTATCTTTTAATAATTAAAATTATTAAACGAAAATTAGCCCCTTACAACAACGAGTCGAACTCGTGGTGAAGATTTTATGCAAGCTCTAGTAAATATGAATATTATTAATTTCTTCTACATCGAAGAAAAAATAAATTCTTCTGTTTCAAAGAATAAAAACGGAGGTAAATAAAGAGGACACAGGGAATAAAAATTGTTTGGTCTTATTAGGAAAATTATTAAGTACGAATATGTGCCAATCGTCACTGCATGAAAGGAATAATAGTGCAAGGGGTTGAGTATCCATTTAATTCCGGTTTCTCATTGTCTCTCTACTAGTGGATAAAGTCACGCGAAAGACAGTAAAAGTGAAACTGCGAAGTGGGTCAAGTGTCAGCTGTAATGCGAGTACTTCCACCGAAATCAGTGCAACAATTTTTCTTCGAACACGAGTGTTGCGTGCTCCGAACGTGGATCGACCTAAACGCATAAACTCATAGAATGAAAGCGTCCGTTGTAACGCGTTGGACTCTGTCTCTCCCTCTCGCCCGCCCGGCCGGTGCCACTTTTTCTCTTTCGCTTCCGCAATTACTCAGGTGTAATTGCGTTCGGACCCTCGCGCGCGTGAAAAAAAAACGCGCGCGCGGTACGCGTGTCACGCACATACACGCGCCCGTACGAGTAGTACACACGTCGGCATCGAGAGACGCCGGGATTCGATGGTGGAGACTGGGCCGATGCAATGCTGCAATGGGCAGGCATTTGCCAGTTTCCCTTCCTACGCCCACCCTCGATTCAATTCAATGCCACTCAATCAGTCAATGTAACGCGCATGCCGCCGCATACCGGTGTACCGCGTTTCGCAATGAAACGGCCGCTGTTTCGACCGGTACTTCGGCTGTTAAGTGTCCCCCTTGTTGTAACCGGACCGGCCGCGATCGCTCTCTCGCCATCGTCCATCAAGATATCACGCGAATATGGCACGCGCGCGAGCACCGCTTTTACACAGATTTTATTTTTCAGTTACACTTCGTTGTTTATTTACGGCCGACCCCGGTGTCGCCAGCCATTTCCCTCCAATTTGTCCGAGCGTCGCGTTACCAACGGGCTCGAGCGGGAATCCTGAAACGCATTACCGTGCCCTGTCCCGGAAATTATGACCGTACAGAATCAGCCTTTTTTCCGTCTACCATTCTTTCTGGAAACACCCGCGACACGCTTCCGCTGTGAACGCGTTGTTTACGCGCGCGAGTATATACGCTGCTTGTAACTCGAGCGCCCGTGGCGTTATTAGGACACGTATCGGTTTGTACCGGGTTTGTAATGCTGATCAAACAGTTATCAAAATGGCCGATCAATTCGGCCGATCAATGTTAGCCTGCGAAACTTGTAGTTCGTGAGGAGTGTGAAGACACTATTAGCCTAATGCGGAGCAACGTTTTATCCATTGTCTAATTACTCTTTTATGTCGGGTGAGGTCGAAAGGACACAGTGTTATTATAACTTGTGCTTTACTATGACACGCTTTTACTGGTGAACGGTGATAGTTTGAGAAGTGTAACAGCGCGAATGATCCAAGTAGAATGTTTTAGGTGCAGGTTAGGTGTTGGCGATCTGATCTAAAAATTAGCTAGAGTTTATAATTTTATAAAATACAAGATTAATCTGTAATAATAGGTATATTGTACATAATACAGGTTTGTATATTAAGAGAATATCTAAAAGTGTTAAAAGTTAGTTAAAAATTAATTGTTGAGACGAGGGGTAGAATCTTTGAAATGTATAACTGATATTGCTCAGGGCTTAGGGTATACAGAACGTAATATTTATAATGTAATAATGACGAAATTATAACAAAAATACTGATTAGTTATAAGTTCGTAATAAATAGAAAACACAGGAATTACTATGTATAGTGACTATAGCGAAAATAATTAATTGACTGTAAAATGTAAAGTAAAGGATAAGAACGACAAGAAAGAAAATAAGATGTTAATTGTCATTTCTCGCTTCAATTTATATGCGCATACACGTATAATAAAAGAACTACACAGAACATGATCAAGTTTAACTTGAAAAGAAAAATTCTATACTTCGCGATGAGCTTAATGTTTGCAATGAAACAAATGTAAACTTGACTGAGATCGTTTCTGATGAGCAATCGCGAGAGGCGTTCCATTTCAAGGGAACAATGGGCGCATTTTGCACTGTTGTGAACAGTGAAATTTTAATTTCTAATTTCGCAGACCGCCGTCGACCGAGAGGAATAATTGACCCAGCGTATCGTGGAATCCGGGGAAAAATGCGGGCGTAATATCAGCGGCGGAACGTTTACCGCGAGCGGTGTGTAAAATTTAAAAGCACTTCCTTTTTAACCGAAGTCAAGCTTAATTTCCGTGCTTTCCCTCTTTCCCTTTGTGTTCGCGTTCGCCAATATTTCCATGGAAATTTTGGATCCGAAACAGCGGTTGTAATATTCCCACCGTTGGACAGGAGAATTCTTAAATATTTGCGGTAATCCTTTTTTAATTGCACGTAGTTTTAACATCGTGGACTTATGAAGCATATTATTAACCCCTTGCAGTACTTTTACCCTCGCAGTAACAATGCCTAAATGATTATTAGCTGACTTGTTTAAGGGAGAAATAGAATCGATATTTATAGTATGACTGCATTTACTCCGGCACTTAAATATTAATCGAATAATATTCATACTTAACAGATCATTATTAGAAGTCACCATCACGAGTCAGACTTGTCAAAGTACGGCAAGGGGTTAACTTGAATGACTCTAGAAATTGTGTATCGACGTTTACAAGAATGCGAACAATCATCTTTAACCCTCGAAAATATATTCTTATACAACTTATTAATTAAACCAGACTTTATTAGAATCTATAAAGTGTAAGAATATTGCAAAACTAATGCATTAATTGCATAGAAGATAAATACATTAATTGTATAGAAGATAAGTAGATATTTATCTTCATTGTTTAAATGAATTGAAGGAACGCAACAGTGTTCGGTTTAGATTTGTCGTACTCGTCTCCAGCATTAAAACCAGTCTACTTATCAGACTCAACGTTAGTGCCGGATATTTCGAATACGTACGATTTCTGGTACTCGAGACATAATCGACGATGCATAATGCTCCGATGCTCCAACAAACGGTTCCCACGTCGACGCCGGAATAATACCTAGACCTTGATCAGGACCTAGATTCGACTAGCAATCGAGTTTCCCCGAATCCATCGCATGTCCATCATCCAGGGGAGAGAGGGCTCTCTGTTTTCCAACAGCGAGACCAGAGGCCATCGAGATCACGACCCGTGGCGGATTCGTAATCCCCGCGAATGACTTAACTAAACGCACCCGCAGACCGAGAACGGTCCGCATCGAATCGCGAACCCCTATACCAGCGCGCGTCACCTCGCCTCACTCCGGTCGAGAAGTTATTCTCCCATCTATATTCCATGATGCAATCTATGTTGGTCTGACCCTGCGGTTCGAGCATCCATATACCTCGTAAACCACTCGGAGAGAGTCCCTCGGCGGCCACCGTTTCTCAGTCATCGGGAGTGCGCATCGGCCGGGCCTCGATTCTCGCCGGACCATCGACAAAATCGGCCTAGCACACGAGAGGGGGAGTTCGAGACGACACGGAGGATAGGGGAGCAGGAAGATCGCCAGAAGTTTACATACGAATGCCTGATTTCTGTGTAACGCTCCCGTCGGGGGAAACTGCGAGGGACGACGAGGACGAGTACGCGACCGACTGGAAGTGACGAGCCATCGTGCCGGTTGCCCTGCTAATTATCCCTGCCAATTAGGTAAATCAGAGGCGGTCTTGCTCGCCTAATACACCGGGAACCCCGGAATCCTGATGAGAGCCGACGGTGTTCTTGAGTGGCGGCGAACAAAGCCTTGAAGAGCTCTACCAGAAGCGGGGTGTCTCGCTTATCACCGAGTTACAAGAGCCCGAATTACAATGGCGGAACGTGCGCGTCGTTCGCCAGATGCCGGGTACAACCTTTTTCTTTTTTCGTCACTCTCTATCTCGCTTTCTTTCCTTTTCGCCGCGAGATATACTGTTACTACGATCATCTCGTGTAACGTTTAAGAAATAATGCGACGAGCGGAGCTTCTTTTTTTCTCTCTTTTCACTGGAGAATGTATTACATTGTACACGGCGTCGTTAGTCAGAGGAGGACAATGAGCGACGAGAAAAAAAAAAGAATGGTTTTTTGCCGGTCGTAGGGGGCCTAATTGCGGTCTGTGTTCGCGACAAATATCGTACCTCTAACCCTCCGCCGATACCGTACGTCACCGGGGCCGTCGCGGCAGCTCGTATTCGTTTGCCGATACTTCCTATGCTAATTACGCCAATTAGCATAGCGGCGAGAGAGGATCGTGAGTTCCAGGGAGAACGTCCGTTTCCTCGTAAATTCGTCGATAGTTCATCCCCCGGTCCCCACTGTGCGTAGAGAAGTTCGCACACGAATTTACATGATCTGGCTCCGCCGGATCATTCGGTGCTTGTATAGCGACGACTCCCGTGCACGCATACACACCGGCGCAGAAGTGTGCACTCGCGCGCGCGCGCGCGCTCGTGTGTATTCGTGCCGATGGTGTTGCAACGAGCTCGCCGTGCCACGCATTGCGTCAAGCGGAACCGTTCGGACACGGGATTAACATAAAAGGAAGAGTCAATATCATAAACAATCTTCGTTACAATGGACCGAGCGGTGCCGGCGATAAATTCGTCGATATGAGATGGGGAAAGGTGGAGAGAGCGAAACGGGCCAGGGGAGAGGAACTGCATCGAGGGCGCCGATTGGCCGTTCAGGGAACAGAGAAGGAAGCAACGGCGGACAGAGACGACTTTTCGTCGATATCATAAACCACCGTACGGGGGTTGAAACTTCCCTTGCAGCGCAAGCAGAGAAGTCGAAGGAGAGAGAGAGAGAGAGACGCGCGAGACAGAGAGGGCGAGAGGTCGCAGGATGAAGGGATTGAGTGACAGGACGGGTTCAACCGGGTCGTAAATTCGTCGATATGCAAAGCAGATTCTCTTCGACCGTTTCCTCTACACCTCCTCCTCATCGTGGAGACTCGCTCTCGCTTCTTTCTTCTCTACGCTCGCGTTCCCTTTTTTTTTTTTCTTTCGCTCCCTTTTGCGCCACACACCCCGCGCGAGAATAAATTCGTAGGATAGGAGCACAATGCCACCGGCGAGATATCCCGTAGCCAACGACCGATTTCTTTGGCGGCGGAGACTCGTAGACGAGATAACTCTTTTTCTCGGTTAAAGGTTACGCAATTGCGGTCGTGATTCCTCGGCCAAGGGTCGAGCAACGCGGCAACCGCTTTCGCAGACCTTGCAAGCAGCAACACCGTAGTGGTATATCGCGTTGCTCGGCGGACTCGTTCATTTGCATGGGAATGGTGAGAATATTACACAAAGGTGGATCCGCTGGGGGAAAAAACGATCCCGGGATTCTGGACAGGCTTTTGTCAGATATTAGAACGGTGCAGCCGTGCGGCGATGCTGTTAAAGAACGTTGTACCTGCTAATTGTACGTCGGTGAGCGGGGTCGCATTAATCCCTTGCGCTACGATTTCTTTTTTTAATTATACTCGGCTCATCCTTCGTGCAATTGACGCAGAAATATATTTTGCCTAAAAACCCGCGGTCTAGTAATAAATAATTGTAAAATATATTTCCATTCTGAACATCTATATTTAATTCTTCGAGACTTGATTTATTTCAGAAACTGGTTAATAGATAGATAAACTGCTGAGAATTTTTCGAACAGCTAAGATTTCTACTGTACAAGGTCTGCGAATATGACATCATCAGTTTATCTAACAGTTCGTCACGTTAGGTTAGATCTGGTTATCTGACTGCTAGTCAATTAATTACTTCGATGACTCCGTCGCTTCTTTATCGTCGTATTAATAGTTACAATAAATAATGACTAATAATTTTACTGTGCGATAGTGATAGCAATAACTTCAAGTACTTGGAATTAAATGAAAACGTGGAAAACGATTGGGAGCGATCGATCGTTTTTTCAACACTCGTTCAAAGATAGCAGCTCTTCGAAAGCGCATTTATATTTCAGTTTTATGCCGTGATTATGGTTAACTTAAAGTTTAAACTAGCGTATCATTCAGGATAATGCGGGATAAAATCGTGTCGGACGATCAGCCGGTAACTCCGCGAACGCTTTGGAACGAGGTAGTTTGGGACGTGGACGGGGGCGGGATTGCAAAGTCTCGGTGATATTACGCGAATTTTACGATCCGGGACTTAGTTTGCATATCAATGGGTTATATATTCGGGTTCGAGTCTCCGGCCGGCGAACGGTTTTCGAAAAAGGAGCGCGACGCCGTCGTCGTTGTCGTTGCCGTCGTCGTCGTCGTCGTCGTCGCCGTCGCCGACGACGATGGGAAATTGGGACGTACCGTCACCGTCGCACCAACTTTTCATATACACGGGCGCGTACTTTATTGATTACGCTTATCGTGTCCTCCCTCTTTCGCGAATCTCGCCGTTCCGCGACTGCGTAAACTTTTCCGGTGGGAGGAGGGGGGGGGGCGGGGGGTGAGTGCTCGAAAACGCCCGGACTTTATTTCCCTCCGTTCGACAAGACTCCGTGTATTCTACTTCGCTGGGATACCATCGAATATGCTTTAAAATTACGCGACGGACGGATCGCTTCCGGCACCGGCAGATAAAAGTGACGTATAACAGGGAACTACAGTTATAAAAAGGATAACAAAGAGAGCAGAACGGGGAAACTTCGATAATCGTCGAGCGAATTCGATAAACCGGATCGCGGAAAAAGTTCGTCGGTCGCGGTAATGAAAAGTTTCACCCCTTTTCCCGTGTTATTCGCCCGTGGCAACCCGTAGGTTACTGACCATCCGCTGGAGCTTATACGGGATCGATCGTGTAACTTATACAACTTTAATTCGCTAAATTTTTAATGACATAAGCGTATCTGAACGAAGCTGAGCGCAATGAGAGTAAATAAAATAAAGGAAACGTAAACACAATGATTATTAGTTCCTCAGCTAATTTTCAGACCGTAAACTCTTTCTTGCAAATCAAAAGATCTAAATAATTGTATCTTATAAAAGAATTAGAAATTAAGAAAACATTCCAAATTATGATAAATACTACCTCCTAGTTTTTATGAATCTTCTGAAGTAGTTTTTCAAACAAGGATTATCTGACAAGGATTTAAATCTGTAGGCAAGGATTCTAATAATATTACGAAAAAATGTTAAGAAATTAGAAAATACACAAAGAAATATTTTCTAATGCACTTTCACATCTAAAATTGTATCGTACAAACAGCTGAAATAACATCAATCGAAAAATACACACTGGCCACTCTGTGTTTTAAAGTACAAGCGCAAACTTTTTACGAAAAATTGAATCCCTGCTTCGAGAGTCCGCGCACCCTCGCCCGTCAACTATTTTATTTAATGAAGCTCTAATATAAATATCGAAGATTAATCGAGCCATAATGCGCTCGTTCCCGAATGATAAACTACCCTCGGCCCGATAACAGCCGAGTCACTGTCCATCAATATTATGTGCATATTCCTCCCTCGCAGTTTCGAGAGTCGAACTCACTTTGGCCTGACAGGAATGAATTTGACGAGAAAAGTAAGTTATCTACTTTCCTTCGTTTCTCCGGCGTCCCTTCATCGTCTCCGAAACACGATTACGTCGAGCCCTGGGCTCATTAACCTGCTATCATTCATTCTTGAGAATCGTTATCGACTCCAAACGGAACGAAATTGATTACCAATATTCCCCGTTGTATTTCCCCGCCTCTGTATCTCGTTATCATACTTAAATGAATTTCCTCGCTTTAACGGCTCTTCACCGCATTTCGAATAATGTACACGGCGAACTAAACGCGTAAGACCGTGGAAATTACAGTCTCTCTTTACGACGGTAATATAGCCGCCGAACGAACCTCCGGCGTTCCCTAATTTGTCCGCGTTCTTAGCCGAGTTCGTTCTCCTTCTGTGCCACTTTCTACGGTGCTCGCAGAACTCCATCCTTGGGGGGGTCGTCGTTTCATGGTAGAACAAGAATACGGTAGATGCGATACAGGGTTAACGGACGATCCACCCGTCACGCGCCAATAACGCTGCCAAGGAATGACAAAGAAGAAATATCGAAAGGAGCTGAACAGCGAGGCAGGGAGGAAGAAAATAAAGTTGCATGGTTCATAAACAATTCCATATGGTCCCGGGCGTTCGCCGCGCGGCACTTACGACGGCGATCGCGCTTCTTCCTAGTTCCCTCGATATCGTCTCCACTTTACTCTCTCCATTTCCGGACCGCGGCTCGCTGCGTTTATACCTTCGTATTTTTCCTACGGTTATGCCTCCGGAATTGTTATATACTTTCGTCTACGGTTATACCGCCCGCCGCAAATCTGACGGAGGAAAAAAAGCTTCCATAACCATTACCGCGTCCCGAAAGGTCTCCAGTTATGTGGCAGATCGACGCGAGTTTCGACGTCGATGAATTCGATTTCCGATTCAGCGAATACGTAGTCCGAGACAAAAATCAAGTGTAACGAAATCGCATTAACAGTATCGTTTTCGAATAGAATTTAATTAAAAATAAATCTGAAACACGTGTACCTAGCATTACAAACGTTATTCCGAAACGCTTGGGTATTGTCTCACTATATTTTGAGCTGCATTATTTCCTTTATTTTACTTATACCACTTTTAATCCACCTTTTTCACATGTACTTCTCTCTGCTCACGATAGAACGTTCACTTTTAGATCAGTCTTAAATAAAGAGGCAGTTCGTTAATTCCTATATCTTAGAAAATATGCTTAAAACTCAAAAGATAATCGTAGTATTTCATATTTTCAAATCACGATGTCCTGACGATTTTCAAATGCCACTGCGAATTTAGGCAGAACGCAGCCCCGAAGATAAAGCAAATTGTTTATCATTACAAGGCCTTCCGACTGAATTTACCTACATATGTGTGCTCAGACAGAATTTTCAGGTCGGTCGAACTGGCAAACGGAGGCGACTTTACAGGTCAGCTTTCCCTCCAGGCAGATTTGACCATTTGACCATTAATTTCAATCACACAGCCCGGTGACTTTTAATTATCAATAAAATCCCCGAACGATGCCTGATGAGGGAAAAATTACCAGAGCACGATGGTCGTTTCCCCCCTCCGGTTAGATTGATTCCACCGTCCTCTTTTTTTTTTGTCTCTCCTCTTCCCGTTTTTCCCCGAGTGGTCCCCCACCCCCATCGGCGGCACGGTCAGAGACTAAACGTGCCCGTCGACAAGACACACGATGCGCGATCCACGGCCGGAACCGTGGAGGACGCGACGCGTTCCGCCCGGAAATGAGCAAAGCGAAAAAACATGTTTGAACCCCGAGCCAAAGTGTCGGGGGTCTTGTGTTGGATGAGCAATTGAATAAAGTGGAGGCGTCAATATGTGACGGCAGTCGGATACGACTCAGTCGACGGGAAACCCTCGAGATACTATCGATTCGGTTCCACGCGGCCGAAGTTTTTCTCTTTGGTTCCGGACATCGTCGATTACTCGCGCAAGAAATTCCGAACGAGCTCGAATCGTGGAACACACGCGGACAAGTATTAGGTTGGTAGGAAAATAATGTCGGTTTCCAAACTATATCTTCAAATCGACATATCACCGATCGGAATAAGTTTTTCTAATCAAAATAAGATCCATTACAGACTACACATTTTTGCGAATAAATTGACAGTTTGTTAATGCCAGTAGCGTAAAATTCTGTTGTTCTGGAATCGATAAATTCTTCGAACGCACTTTCAGCTGCAGCTTGGTTGGTAAATATGTACCCCTGCAAGTAGTGGTCGAGATGTTTGAAGAAGTGGTAATCGGTTGCCGACAGATCCGAGAAATATGCTGGATGGGTCAGGGTTTCATATCCCAATTCATTCAACTTTTGTAGCGTTAATTGTGCGACGTGTGGTCGAACGACGACACGTTTGGTTTACGCGTTCGAAAGTTCGAAAACCGACATTAATTTCTTACCAACCTAATATTACATATCATGTTGTAAGTACGAAAAATCATATGTTAAATAATCTTGGAATTCGTGTTCAGTTATTTTCGCCACGTCAAAAACGTCAGTTCGTACAACAACGAGCATCAAGTCGACGATAAAAGTCGTTCAGACACCAATGCTACGAAACTGCGACTACAAATTATGCGGTTTGTTTGCACGAGGTCAACTCTTCTCGCAACAGTGACGATTCACGGGGCTGACAGGCGCGCACCAACGTTTCCGGTCCGCGACTGTTACTACTTGATATTAACGACTCGTGGATAATATGTACGGGCAAGGAAACGGCAGATGCACTTCCTAGACCACGGAAGCTCGCCGATACTCGGAGCCACGTTGTTCAAGGTCCGTTATAATTGCGTCCAAGTTAATCGTAATGCGGCGAAACCCGTTTCCATCGTTAGCCCGTAAATAGCTCGACAAGCGAGGGAACGGGTGCACGGATGGCACAGGGGGGTAATCGCCGTTTACCTTCGTTGCTAGTCCCCCACGTGTCACCTGGTTTCGTAGAGAAAAACCAACAGACACGTCTGTCGATACCTTATTCCACTCGAACGCCGATAGAGGCATCAACTTGCCGTCAAACTTTTCTTTCCAGTTTCTTCGCCGATACAGAATAACAGAACGAATGCCCTTTACGTTGACTCTGTATCAGATTAATCCTATAATTGGTCGGTTAATTCAGGTTGCGAAAAATTCGTAATCATGTAAGACGTTTTTAATTAATTCTATGCAGTTCTGTTAGAGGAGCATGTGTAGGTAAAACAATAATTACGCAGTGACTCTTGTTACACTGCGGATATTTATGTAAAATAAAATGTCTAAAAGTTTCTTTAATAATCTTAAAAACTATACATTTAATAATCTTAACAACGACAATATGCAGAAGACGTTTCATAATGATTTATTACGTACGAGTTTTAAGGATGTGAACACGCCTCAAAATCGTCAATCGAGTGCAGAGTGTTAAACTTAATTTATTCAGAGTGTTAAATTATTTTGGACGTAATAATTTTGTTCGATATTTTTGTTCACATTATACTAAAAATTTAAGGAGTTAATAAACGAACCGAACCGATCATATAGTCACGATTCTGATGCAGATAATGAGAAATACGGATGATAGTAAATACGTATAACCGAGGTACTACTGCACTTATTTTTTACATATTCGAGCGAGTGACATCGAGTTGAATCGTGTATTGTAATTTTACAATAGGTATTAAATCCGAAGCGTAGCTTGGAGCGTTGCATTCATAAAGCAGTATACACCCCGAACAAGATTACTCACGTGTCATCGGTCAGTACGCAGTTCCTATATTCGTATTCCGTATTTGTTCTACGTAACGGGGGACCGCCCCGAGAGAGTAAATCGTCGAAAATCGTTTCGGTGGAATCGGCAACCCTCGTATGCGCGAACGTGTCGACGCTCGGCGTCCTGCGAGTTATTTCAATAAAGCAAATGGAATAGGCTTCGCGGAGGTGGTATATCTTCCCATAGAATGGCAAAGTGCGGGCCGATCGCATGGCCGGTGGGGTGGAGAGAGAACACCGTGGCTATGATGGAGCCGTCAGTACATCGTGATCCACGCATCATCAACATTGACGACCTCCGTCCGCTTTTTGGCCCCGGCTAACCACCCTTCACCGCCCTTCCCCCCCTCCTCCAGGACCATTGCGCCGGTTTACGAGCCTGCGGGGATCCCTGTCTCTCTTTTCCGCCCTTCTCTTCAGCTCTTCGCGTGTGTCTTCGTTCCCGACCTCCTCGAGAACGTCAAACATTTTCGGTGGAACCGTGACGTCACCGGTTAAATCACCCTTCACGCCTTGTTAGCCTCCGCCAACGGACCGTTTTACGGTTTCGCCCGGCATCGCCTGCGAATTGCCAATTGTTAATTAGCATTCTCGCGGAAGAAGGCCAACGGCGGGGTGTCTAGGCCAAGAATGGTCGTTGGAAGATTTACAAGGTAAAATAGACGACCGTGCAACCGTACTTCCTCCGTTTTACGTTGTTGTTGCCCGTGCGTGGAACATATGCATACATAAATCGGACATGTGGCCACGCTAACAGTAATTGTACTAATTACGTGCAATTTGACGGTGATGCTCGTGTGCGCGCAAAAGAAATTAAAGAAAAGTAGTTGTGAGGAGCGTTTAGGGTTGGACACGAAATTGTGATACTTAGCTGAAAGATTGTTTTGTCTTTTAATTACTATCAAAGTTGCTTCTCAGTTTCAGTTTTCTACAAAATTGCAAATCTTTTAATTACTTTAAACAGAACTTCAATGCGTACTTTAAAAATTCACTGGTTCAACTAATTTATTTAATGACAATTTGTACAAAAGATTGAGGTAATAGACAATTATCTAAATCTTTAGTCAACATCAAAACTTAAGAATTCGTCATATTATTTTAGAAATTAAGGAAGCGTTTATGATTTATAATTACGGAAAAGAGCTGCACTAAAAAGTTTGAATATTTTTAGATGAAAAAGTACCAGTCTACTAAACCATAACGTGAGTGCTATTTTTCATGCCATTGCTTAGAGTGACAAAAGAAAACTTCAAAAATGTTTTTTGTAGATCTCGACAAGTTACATGCATGCTAATGTAGCGCCCAGTCGTGCGCACAAGAGAAAGTCTCTTCTTCGTGCAAACAACGAACGTAATTTACGACTCTCGTTCGACGAAGCTATTTTTGAGTCGACATTTTCCAGATCTTTGCAACGCATGTTTATTAGAGTCTTTTCCGAAGGTCCTCAATAGCAAACAGAGACCGTCGTAAATTAAGGGATTATCTGAAGGGCACTTGGGCCGGACGCGCATCGACTTTCGTACACGTGGGTCCGGCACGGGTGGCCTGAAGAAAAGTCCCACGTTCGCACGGTAAAACGCATCCCCTCCGGTCACCTCGCCGTTCCGAAAACAAGCACGCCAAGGGCGTAAGGAGTAGGCGGTGATACGGAAAAACGAACAGCACTGATTGGAAAATATCCAGCGCGCGGGTTAGCCAATCAGGGTTGTTTCGGAATTTTACCAGGGCAAGCGCGAAGTTATAGTTTTTAAGAAAGACTTGGTTACGACGCGTCCTAAAATTAACGTCGTGAAAGAACACTCTCCGTGAGGACAATACCGAGTCAGTAAGCCAGCGGAGAAATATTGTATATTTGTATATATATTAGTAAAAAACAGTAACTTCACATCGCGTACGATTAATTCACCTATCTACCCACACTATGAACTGTAAATAATTAGATATCGGCTCTACCTCTATCGTCTAAACAAAAATTCAAATCGTTTAGTCCAGTACTAGAAAGATTATTCCGTTTCGAAAGGTATCCCAATATTTTCGTTGCCGAGTGTATAAAAAGTGAAAGTTCGGAAGTGCGCGCAAGGAGAGCTATTCCTCTGTAAATTAATAATTCATGGACAATTAGAGCGCCGCAGGTGGTCGGTATAAAATGCAAGGCGGCATATGTTTGCTCTGGTGAATCATAGTGGAATTAGCATAATTAACGCGCCACGGGATCATTAGCATATTCGTGTCGATAGGCGTATAGGGATCTCGCATGTCAGCCGCTCGTCCCGCACTTCTGCCGACGCGGCGCGACGCCCCGAAATGATCATGCCCAGGAAACATTCTTTTTCCTGTATTTACCACGGTCACTTTACATCTAATTTTCCGTGCCGTCGTGTCAAGTAGCGTGTGCATCGCTCGTCAATTTTGACACCGTTGTCCGTCGAATGCTCTTCGATTGTTTCAGCGCCGGGATTACGCGAACCCGGGCCAATTCGATATTTCGCAAACGGGAATTGTTCGAATCTGTGTTGCCGCCGCGAAAACAAACGAATCGGAAGGGTAAGGGAGCAAATTCGGTGACAAAGTGTTGCCGCGCTGCGCACAAACGAATCGTTCGGTTTTTTTTTCCTTTTCATCACTCGGTTTATCAACCCTGTAACGTTACATGTCCCGAAACAAACGATGAAGGTTAGTTCACATTAGCAGTCATTCGAAGTTCCGAAATCATTTACATGTCCTCGCTGAGCTCGTACTATAATAATCACGTTAACATCAAGGTTACATTCAGAAAATTTACAGTTTTTGATATCAAAATTTCAAGTTATCCTCTGAAAGCTTCGAATGTTCTTAAATTTGTACAATAAAGCAAATCAATCCAGATCGAGCAGAAGTGTATTTATTCAGATTTCATGAAATTGATCTATTTATTGATGAACATTTTCTTCGCTAAGATTCACAAAAATGACTATTCTTTAATCGAATTAGAAGCAAAGTGCCGCAACATGTTCGCAATTTAAATTTTACTAGTAATTCGATTACTCAGGTTTTTAACTGAGACAATTTCAGTGTCTTTTTATTAAATAGTTTTAAGATTGCGAGTTTTTCATTGTAACGCTGCAATGGACGCGATAGCAACAGAAGAATCCAACGTGAATGAAGCTTAACGCGTTACGGCCAATTCGAATAGACCGTTCGAGCGGGTCATCCGGTTTACAATGTCGCGCGGATGTTTTAGTAAAGTAGTAAATCGACAAAGCCGTTGAGTCGAGCCGACCGGGATTTAATTAGCAAATTCTGAATATCGGCACGTCGGTCGATACGGCGCGTAGGTCCCGCGGGGCATGGTCCCTCGACCAATCGAATCGTCGGCCTTTAATCGTTCTCTCATCGCTCTCGATTTCGCGAAACGTGGAATACGCGCGGATCCACGAGCAGAGAGACGCGATCGCAACCCCGCGGAAACCTGGACCGGTCGAACGTGCGTGCATTTCGGAGGAGACCGGCCAGCTCCACGGGACAACACACTGCATGCGTAATTAATGAAACCAATAAAGCCGTTCGTACCGGTGGAAATTCGTTAAATTTAATTGGACGCAAGTAATCACGCGACCCTGCGAACACCACGACGAACATTGCGTACGTTAGTCTGCCGAGGTGGGGAGCATGCGTTCGTCGCTGCAATATTCGTGGAAGAATCGGCTGATTTTTACAAGAACGCCGACACTACTGTACAACAGACAAAAAATATATTTCTACCAAGCCGTGAAATTACATTATTGTTATAATTACGATAAAATCGGGAAAAATACGTACGCGATTAAATTTGAATGCAATCCAAATTAGGGTGATTTGTCCAATGACTACCACTCACTGAATAAACATTTTCTTTATTATACGAAAACGTTGATCATTATGCTTTTACAAAAAACTATTAGAAAATGCTAAAATTATGTTCAGGTATGAATAAACTTAATAGCAAACCGGCTCAGTTGTGATAATATTATTGAAAGAATTAACGGAATAGCGGTCATTTTATCAAACACGCGACTCAAGTGTTCATTCATTGGACAGGTCACTCAGGTAAATGGCATAATTAATATATCACGTTTAGATGCAATTAATTCCTAGAATCCTTTGACTGAAATTCCAATTATCATTGATGTCTAAATTCTCTATGATTGTTTTAGGTCGCTGCGGATCTTGGCCAACGGCTGATTTTTATCAAGGACAAGTTCAAATGAGATCCATAAATTTTAAGTGGCACCCAGCGCCGAGCAATTAAACTTGCGCCGTGGCACACGACAGTGTAAGTTATTAATTAATCATTGATTTATAAGTGCGCGCGTTAATCCCCCGTTAAATTAAACTGGTATCACGGCGAGGGTACTAATCCGTGCATGGAATATCCGCGCGTCAGGACGGGGCAACGACAATTCGTATGAATACGAGAGTCCGTGACGGTCGGGCGCGTATCGGTGATCGTAAATTTTTTTTTTATTAATGCCGCATTAAGGACGCGCAGCTTCCATCGATCGAGGATGCGCCGGAGCGTGCATGTCGGCATTAATCTGGTTCACGAGTAACAACGTTTTACGCCAGTCGAGCCTCGCAGAAACGAGATGCGTCCTCCCGCCGCGGCAAAGCGAGAGAGAAAGAGAGAGAGAGAGAGAGAGGAGAGAGTCGTTCGGAATTCACTCGACACTGAAATATCGCATTTCCAACTAAATCTGGCCGAATCTAATTTTACGGGACCCATGTGCATTAGCGGATTAATGCACTCTATTGCTGGTGGACCAAGTGATGAGATGTATTTGCATGGCATTATACTTGCACCTTGCCCCCGCCCCCTCCCCTCTGCCCCTGCCCCCCGCCCACTCAATCCCCCACCTGTCCCCCGCCCCTTATTCGGCTCTTCAATCCCATCTCTAATTATACGTGTAGCACCACTATGTGTCCTCTTGTGCAGGTGATAATCATATTACTATCCTATCAACGTTATTGCCATTCCTGCTCGCATACCACGATCACACTATTTGAAGTGCTTAGACTAGTGCCGATCGATCAGCCCCTAAGAGGTTTGAATTTACCCTCCGGCAATCGCCCTCGGCTTTGAAGAGGAGAAACAGGGACGAGCACCGGGAGGAGGAGGAGGAGGAGGAGGGGGAGGATGGGCGGAGAAGGGGGGTGGGGAGGGGGTGTATATCAGACAATGGGCAAGCACCTCTCGACTCCGAAATATCCTATTAGTCTTGAACGATATTTATCCGGTCCCGATTGTTCTTTTTCTTCGAACGATACGCGTGCGACGAACCGTCGCGAACTTATTGGCACGAGCGACCCGACGTCCAGCGAATAAAACGTAAATAAATAAGGACGTTGGGGGAGTAACGAACTCGCGTTCGCTAAGTTTCCCGCGAAACTTTCGCGAAACTGGTGCGCGCAGCTGTCGCGACCGAAAAGAACGAGCTCCGTACGTTGTTGCTCTCTTCGCGCAACTTCCAAGTAATTTCACGTTGTCGGGCTCAGGATATAAATCCGCGGTGGAAAAAGGAGGAACGGGCGATAGTCGGGCATAAGCTCGCACGGAAACGAGAACTCCGGCTGTTTGATCGTCGACGATTAATTGGCGTACGGAGGAAGGAAGCAAATAGTCGTCGAGGCGATCGTGTAATTCTTAGCCGGACGATACGAGCAGTGTTTGCGCCTGCACTTTAGGCAACCGGCGCGTCTAACGGGAGTCCCGGTACACGCGATATGCAAATCCTCGATACGAAATGCAACGCTCACCGGCCGACCAACCGCGGCAACGCCACCCTCGTGCCCCTGTAAATCACGCGACACTGCTCTTTTTCTAATGAGATACTTTTAATTAAAGGATACAGCCGCTGGTATCTTAATGCCGTCATAACTTCATCGTCACGATCCGGCGAACTAATAATGATAGACCCGCGTTGCCTTCGTGCGCCGAACCCGCCCCGTTCATCAACCACGGCGAAAGGTGATGAGGAATACTTTCATGACACTTTCACCCTTTTGCCGCAACGTCGCAACGTTCCCTCCCACTTTTCCTCGTCGGCCACCAATTCGGATTGTTATTGTAATTGTTCCCGGCGCATTGTTTCATTCCAGCGTTCCTCCATTTAATTAGGAGCGTGCCACCTTTACGACCGACACGCCGTATTGATTTTGCCGTAGTTAGTGCTCGCGATTCGGACACCAGGAAAATGGCACAGTTGCTCGCAACAGTGAATTCGCGACAAATTAATCGGGCAAGTAACCAATGCACGGCTAATGCAGGCTGAGCGCCAAATGCTGTTTCTAACGTAATCGAATTTGCAGGTTGTCTACCATGCGCTGGCTACAACCCGGCCTCACCTATACGCGTCACCGGCGAATAGCTGACTGACTATACTAATCAAATAATTCATTTCCGCAATCTCGTGTCGCGTACAATAACGACTTCGGTTGCCCAGTCGGCTCGGGATTATTCAAAAATAATTTAATCTCTCAGCGGGCAGGTGTCGATTGAATAGAACTCCGATCCTCCGATAGTTATGACCGATCGGGAGCGTTATGTAGCTTTCACGTTATAATGAAATTCCGAGTAATTGAGGCGTCTAATGGAGAGAAGGCTTCAAATGTCGAAGCTTATTTTGCAGATAAATTGTTAACTGAGCCGTTTCAGAGTCGTTTCGCTAATTGAATTTTTGTGCTGTATTACTTTTTTATACCGATAAATATACTGGGTAAATGTATATAAATATTTTCTACAAGAAGTGGATAGTCAAGTTTTTTGAAACAATGCAAACAAATATATGTTGGCGACAGCTTTTTCACGGGGGACAAATGTTATGTGGCTTCTTAAAACGAAATTTCTCCGGAAATAGAAAATTTAGTTGTTCTTCAATTAAGTACTGAAAAATTTGATTTATTATGTGTATTCCGACGTGATCGTAGTAAAAATGCGTTTATTTTTCAAACATTTAAACTTTGAAGAAAAAAGATTTAATGAACAGCTGCACCCGAGAGTAACTAAAGGGAATTTACGCACCAGGCAATAGCCGGTTTTAAACTTTTTTAATTTATAGGGATAAAGCACAGTTTGCACGAAGGTTTAAGAAGAAAACGCATCATTTTGTAAGGATAATGCCGCTTAATTGGCAAACAGCTAACAATGCCTTGTGCATTAAATTAACTTTTAATTAACTATCACGTAGAACATACATACTTCCTGATAGCGTAGTGGCCTCACCACTCGTTGTAGTGAAGTACCTTTCAACTGCGATGGTGGTGTAATGGTCAGCATAGTTGCCTTCCAAGCAGTTGATCCGGGTTCGATTCCCGGCCATCGCAGTGATTTATTTTTGCAATCTTTTTGTATCATCTTTCTATGTATACATATAAAATTGCAATGGCGATAAAGTAATTTTTGGTAGAACAACGTATCCACGCAGCAATGTGATCCGAAATCAATTATTGATTACTGCAATTAAAATTTTGTTTACTGTGTTGTAAGATCTACACAGGGTAAGATCTATTTTCTGGAGTTACAATAATTTTGATAAACCCTCTCTGGTCTGGTCATTATCTACGTTTGTACTACATGCGTTTTACATTCTACGAAACGTAATTTACATTTTAAGAAACGTATTTTATATTTCGCTATAAATTCTGTGAAGAATGGTTATCGCGTCGCGATAAACATACTTCATGCAGAATAGCATGTACTTATTTATAATTCAAAAGTTAAACATCCATCGCGTAATTTCATCGCCCAAAAATCTTTATCTCCTTTTATGTAAGAAATATACGATCACAGTTTGGCGGAAATAACTTGAAATACTCTGTATGTCTAAGTAAATAATATGTGATATAATTCCACGTTTATATTACATATTGGAAATATTTTTAGTGAAATATATAAAATACGAATATATTATGGATGAATTAAATACAATACAACACATTATTAAGTAATAAAAACAAATAGCCAAAAAAGTTTCCGGTACCGGGAATCGAACCCGAGCCTCCTGGGTGAGAGCCAGGTATCCTAGCCACTAGACCATACCGGATTTGATGTTGCAATTGTCTAACAAGCAGAATGGTGAGTTAGTTTTTCGTGACAATTTAGGTTAAGATATCGAATTAACAAAATATTAGCTAAATTGAATAGATTGTCTGAATACTATAATAGTATTTACATTCCAATATATGTACATGTAGATCGAAAAATCATACTGTTTTAATGAATTGAGATAAATAATACACAAAATACATAAAATAATAACTTGTCCAGAGAAATACTTATTTTTAGTTAATATTATGCACATATTTTTCATGATTTAATAACATTCCTATACATTTTTGTTTTTGATAGTAAACAAATTTTTCAACTCCTTTTCAAGGTCTTGTCAACATTATGTTACATGCTTCAGGAATTCAAAGTGGCAGTTTTGGTAGTCTAATAAAACAGAAGTTATTTCTAAATAGAGAAATGGCGGGAAAGTTTTACCATGTGACATTGAAGTCCTATCACACTTGAATTTGATTGGTTAATTCGGCAACAGTGGCAACGATGTGTTCTGACTCATATACGATATACGCGACACATAGGTACAATCAGTTACTCCAACTTCCAGTTCATTTCAGTGTTAGTTCTCTAATGGCGAACAATGAACGCGAGTGAGTTTTGTATGCTGGAAAGACTGTAGTGGTTCCCAAACAAAGGCCTCGCGAAAAATAGAGGTTCTGCGTAATTGTAGTGAGTAACATCAATAAGGTGAGGTTCACTTTTACCTTGTCACCAACTTCTCCAATGATTACAGAATTATTTGAGAACTTTACTACAGAGTCATTGACCGCAGTGTATGTATATATTTTCTAAATTAATTGCTCCGTGTAATTAACTTATATACTGTATTGTTTAAGAACGATAGATTCTTGTTTAAGAACAAAAACCTGTTGCACCCAAAAACCTGCGTGCGTTTTAGCAACAGTTAACCTTTCCTCTTATATTATTTATAATATGTAATTCTGTGTTCACAATTGCAAGAATATATTACAGTGTATGTCGATTAGAAGTTGACTTAACAATTTTATTAGTGCATTCTAAAATTATTTAGCTGTACAGTTTCCTGTGAATTTTAATTATTATTTGAATTTTAACTTGTATATAAGACTATAGTTTGTGTCTATTTTCGTCAAGGTTATTTTGATGCTGAAGTTTTTAAATCAGGTGGCAAACAATTTCAAATAGTATACTCCTCGAATTCCAAAATTTGGAAAGGACAAATATTATTAAATAAATAGTTATAGAAGTTGAGTATAACTAAAAACATTTTGATTTATAAAAATATGAATGAAATGCTGAAATGAAATGGAGTGAATAAAAACGCTAAAATTAATTTTTCATGAAGTGAAATTTGTTCATAAAATATGCTAACTATACTATATTTTACTACAGTGATTGATTCTTTTTTCATAGACTTTACAGCATGTGGAGATCATAAAAATGGACAGATTACATGTAGACATTCTTAAACGTCTACGTTCAAGTATAATTATTGACGTAGATGTATTCAATGATATAATAAAACCATTGAAATCAGACTACATATTATCTGAAGAAGATGTAGCGAGGATCAAAGCTGGTGATTCTAAAGAGGAAAAAGCTGAAATTTTATTAGATATACTTCCCAGGTATCTAGTAAAATCAAATTTCTGTTTGTATGAAAAAAGTAACTTACAAGGATTTGGATATTATATTGTTATGATGTATTTTTTAGTCGGGGAGCAGATGCCTTTGATAAATTTCGTCAAGCTTTGCGACACCATTATGAATGGATAAGTGAAGATATGGATCGGCAAGAAGCAAATGAAAAAACTTTGACTGATGTGAGACGTGTTTGCACACCAAATCTGCCACCATTGTCACCATTAACTGTGAGTAGGGAGCAAAAGGTACGATGCATAAAATAACTGAAATATTGTATAATTAGCATAGATAACATAATACGTCATCTGTTGCTTACAATTTTGTATATACATGCATTGAAGTATAATTAAAATACGCATCAACGATTAAGTTTTTAACATTTTATGTGCATGCTTATGGATATGAATCATGTAAGTTAAAGAAATATTGTCCAACATTTTATGATATCAATGTTTTACATTCGAGATATATAATTTTTATAGAAAGGTAAATTAATACACTTTATTTATAGATCAAACAGTTAAAAGATTACTTGGAACAATTGCAACCAAATGAATATGTTGTACTTCATGGAATGAAAGGATTTGGTAAATCATGTTTAACAGCAAGCACTTTAAAGGATACCAAATTCGTAAGAAATACATTTAATGTAGGTTCTCGTTGAGGAAAGTATTAAACAAAAAATAAAATAACAATATAAATTAATTGGTCAATTGCTTTTAGAATGAGATTTACTGGCTCAAATTTGGATATACGTGTTCAGTAGATGAAGAAATATTGATTCAATTAAATAAACTATATCATCAAGTGAAGAATTTGGAAATGTTACCTGAAACTTTAAAACCTGAACCTTTAAAAGAGTCTTTAATTCACTTTTTAAAACATTACTTTGCTAGAGAAAGCAATTCTCATGCATTATTAATTTTGGATGACGTTTGCAATAGTAAAATAATTGAAACATTTGATTTTGGATGCAAAACTTTAGTAACAACTGCTGATCTGGATATTGTATTGGATAAGAGGCCTTCCGTAATTGAGGTAATTTATAATCACATATTTTTATCTTCTTAGCCACTGTGTTTATAATAACATTTGTTCTTATAGATGAGTGATGGTTTCACGGAAGCAGAAACTTTAGGTCTTTTTGCAAAAGTGTTAGGTACAGAAGTAGATAAACTTCCATTAGAAGCAAAACTAATTCATTATGAATGCAAAGGGATGCCTCTATTAATTGCCATGTTTTCTGCTCAGTTTGAAGAATTCAAAGATGATATGAAATTACGATCAAATAAATGGATATACTACTTAAATTCTCTGATAAAGAGAGATGAAAAGAATCGGTATGTTTTAAGTATGTTAGAACTTTAATTATATATATTTAAGTAAAATTATAATTCGTTTGGTTTTCATTATCTTCAGAGTCATCAAAAAATTTCTAAAAAAACAAGAAGCGATATTTAATATATGTATAGGGAATTTATCTGATGAAATGAGGAAACATTATGAAGAATTAGTAATTTTTAGAGAAGATATCAATATAACATCACAGGTAAAACGTGACTGTTTAAACATTGCAAACTTGCTATAAATTAATTAAAGTCATTACAATTCATGTAATATATTCTTATGTTTTATTTATTTTATAGACATTAGAAATTCTTTGGGACGAGGAAGTCCATCAAGTTGATGAAATGATGCTTGAACTATCTCATAAATCATTAGCTGCCAGACAATGGAATAACGAACTACGTAGCTATATATATGGTGTACATGACTTATTACTTTGCCATTTGCGAAAAAAATTTTCTAATGATGAATTAACACAAATGCACAGATCGTTTATTGAGAAATATCGTAAAAAATGCAATGATGATTTTTCAAAACTGCCAGCAGATAATTATAGTTACTCATACATTGGACATCACTTGAAAGAAGCAAAATTATATGAAGAATTTCCCAAAATATATTTCAACTTTGATTTTATTCAAGCAACAATAGAGCATAGTGGTTTAACCAATCTGTTAATTGATCTGGACAATTACAGAGAGTACATTACTAGAAATTCTGACCCAGTGTTGAAAATGCGTCTAGCTGATCTTGAAAAGTTCTTAGAAGAACAAGCAGGTGTCATAGCAAAGTGTAGATACAAAAAATGTCTAGATATAGTACAAATTGCCATGAATCATCCTTATGAAGGATTTGTTAAAGATACTGCCATTAGTCTTGCAAAAGAAAGGACTAACAGTTTATATGTTCTACATGATAAAAGAATGGGACAAATGTATATGCCATGGAGTGAAGAGATGCTGACAGAAATTTGTACAATTTGTTTTGCACACGATCCGGACCTAATTTTGGTCGCAAATGGAGCTGGTGAAATATTTTTGTGGAATAGTATTTACAAAAGGCAACAGATTTTTATTGGACATAACAAGAGTCGAATAAAAAAAATTGTTATATCTAGTGATCATGACTGCTTTCTGTCACTAGATGATCATGGTATAATGAAACTTTTTAGACTTTATAATGATGCAGATTATGATAAAAACCAAATTGTTTTATTAAATCCGAAACAAAAACAACCCTTTTGGAGAGAAATTTTTACTGGCAAGTTTTCTCATGACAATAGCTCAAAAGTGTTCACTGTTGATAAAGAAATTATATTGGATATGACATTTGCGCAGGATAATAATTATATTGCAGTTTGTACAAACAAGGGCACTATAAAGGTATAAATATTCACGAAAATGAGCCTTTATTATTCTGATCCAATTAAGTAGAATAAAGTATAACTCTTATTTTAGGTCTGGGATCGTAATGGGTGTGTTGTGTCAATTCCCGAACATAACTTTCACAGGTCCGTTATTTGTGATTTATTATATTTGTATGTTCTATTTGGTGCAAATAATTTCAATAATAACGTTATTAAAATTGTTACAGTCAACTAAAGAGCATAGTATTTTCAGAAGGAAGCAATTTGCTACATATAATGGACGAAACGAATGGAGTTTTAATATCATATCGTAGACATAATTCGGAATACAAATATCTATCACAATATAATCCAAATTTGCAAAAAAAGAAGATTATATTCTTCTGTAACGTGCCAGAACAAAATAATTCATTAATTGTTGTTACCGAAGATAAAGCTGTATATATAAAATGGTTTCAATTCAGCAATGATCAAATGCATAGCTACAAAAAGCAAACCAGAGCGAGTGTTGAAAACGAGAACACAGTTTTTGTTTGCAGTACTTTAACGTATGATGGCCAGTACTTAATTCTGGCAGATTCTAATGGCTTTATAAACATATGGAAAGCTAATGACGGACTGCAACCAATAGCAACATATAAGAGTCGTGTAACCTCTTTGGATACTTACTGGGTAAAAGAAAAAGGATATCACATTATTTGTGGTAGTGAAAACCAGTTACTTCACAAGTGGAAACTTCCAGTAGAAGGAATTTGCAAATCAATAAAAAAACCTTTATTTGATGCAGTTGTGCAGCCATTATATGAACCTGATACTATTATTACAGAGACATTCTCGAATACTGTTGTTACGTTAGTTGGCGATACGATAATAGCAGAATCTAAACCATTTAATGGAAAATTAAATAACTTAATTATTTCTTCTGATAGATCGAAAATAGTATTTGTTACAGATGAAGACGTTGTTACCTTATTTGATATCTACCAAAAGGAAACTATAAACATCTTAAAAAGTGCAGAATTAATAAAAATGGCTATAATACAAAACAATAATGTAATAATCTGCCGAGAAAAAGATGACAATTTGAGGGTAAGAAATTTCCTAGATTAACAACTATATCATCTTAACGTTCTTTTGTAATTTTCTATTTAATCATTTATAGATATGGCAAAACAAAGATATAGCATACATAGTAGAAAATACAGGATTCATTATTTCAATTCATGAAATAAATGAAAAATGTGTCGTAACGGTAACAAGAAGTGGTATAATCACAATCTGGAATATAAATGGTACAAATTGGTTACGAATAGATAGAGTAAGCATTGGAGGCTTAGATACAATCACCACATTCAGTTGTTTAAGTTATGGAAAAAATATCTTGGCTGTGTTAAATGAAAATGGGGATGTAGTTTTATATAAACTTCAAGAAGACACAATAACGCTGCCAGTGTCTATCAAATTAACTAATTACTTTATAAAGAAGTATAAGCAGAAATTAACGTGCTGTGAAATTTCACAAAAAGAAGAATATTTGGCTATTGGTTGTGAAAGTGGAGATATTTTCGTAAGCTATAATAAAATTTGTTTTTACCGAAAAAATGAAAAATGCCATATTACAGTATCTTATTGATTTTCAGATCATTAATATAAATTTAGGAATGGAAGTACATAAATTATGTTTTCATTCAACTCCTATCACACAATTGTATTGGGCGCCTTCTACAATTACTGTTCCTATTTTGCTCTCTGTAACTTCTGACGAACTAGTTTGGTGGAACATTACCTTGAACACACATAAGGATAAGCAGAATACAAGAAGATATGAAAATATGCGTCGGAGTACTAGTTTTACATTGGATAACAGAAGTTCAATTAATATTTCACATATGTCTTCTAGTCAAAGTGCAGACTTGAATGTCTATGGCGCACAACGACCCTTAGAAGATATTCATGAATCCCTTACTCTCACAAATGGGGTATCTGCTGTAAGTAAATACTGGAAGCTTAAAGAAGGTAAAGATCCAAAGCAACCGGCACTATTAGCTGTAGTGGAATTACCATCAAATTTTCTTGCAAAAGTTTGTGTATCTACAGATTTCACAAAATTTGTAACAGTTGACATGTATGGATCAATTAGCACCTTTTCAATATATGGATACAATAGTAGCTGTCCTAAATCATAATTTTTACAATTTAATTTTGATTCTTGACAATATTTGGCGGTAACAGGCTCAAAATATTATCAAGAATACACAATTGTTTCATAATGTTTCTTCATAAACGAACAAAAACATTATAAAGTTTGTAAATGATGGGCACAGCTATTAAAACAAAGCAAAATCAATTTAAGTTAAGAAATAAGTAAATTATTGTACAACTATTATCGACTGATGCTCAAGACTACATATAAAACATACGTACACTACATAACAGTACTACAAGCTGCCACTTGCATTTACCAGTAAATGAAAGGATCTCTTATTTTCATGTATTTTTATACTTTTACAAAACTATCATAGTTTCATTTATGACTGCTCTTTTTATACAATCCTATTTAAAAAATATTTTTCCGGTAACTTGTAATTTATTTCGTTTACAGACTTGAATGCATTTATGCTAATCGAAAACAGTTTTTATTAAGTTGCTAAATATATATCGAACATTTTATTTAATTTCATATTTGTACAAATATTTTATTTTATTTAGATAGAAAAATTATATATCCACTGCAATTTAGTATTATGGATATACATACTCAAGAGTATAGTATATACTTATTTCATAAGTGTTACTGCAATATGAAATACATTTTAAATATTATATTAGATAAAATATTCATCTTCGAAAATTTATCACAAAAAATTGTGTAACTACAAATGTCATACATATACAGGATAAATAGCTCAGTCATTTAATTGCATCAAATTTCACAACGAACAAATTGTCTAATTAATAAATTGTACTGATATGGAAGACTTACACTCTCTATTTGATCTGAATAATATAACATGTTAAATGAAAAGTTAAATAAATTTTAACTAAGTATGCATTATGTACTTATAAGTTGAAAAATTATTTAATTCAATTTTTGCGATTAATATTAAAGTTGTTATCAACTGTTGATACTTTAAAAATTATGAAAGCTTCCATATCTTTAAATTTCATTTATTTCTAAGCTAGGAAATTAATACTATTTTTATCGTTATTTCGATCTATGTGCCTTAAGTATACTATACATACATTTAAAGGGAAGTGAAAATTTATTCATAAACTGTGTTATAGTTTAAGTATATGTATAATATACTAATTTTAATCTATATCACTGTATAATGCTGTAGCCCTTAGATAATATTTACTTTACTCATTCAATTTACATAAAAAATGTGAAACAATTCAATTTTGAACATTTTAACAATATTTTATGTGACAAAACGGTATCTTAATGAGCATGTTTAGTCAACTAATTTACTTTCTATAATTTGAAAATTTTCTTACAACACTTTAAATGCATTGATTTTTTTTTATTTCACTCAATTTATTTGATCTCATATTACTTCATCTATTATATTTTAAATTTAGTAAAACAAATGCTTAAAAAAATAAAAGGAACGGTACTATAAGGTTTTTAATGTAAAACATTGCAGTTTTGTTATAAACGCGTATATATTCATATAATCAAACGTGATTGTAAACGCGGCGAAGCATTTGTAAATATTGTGATATATGGAATACATATAATCAGCATGTATTCATCAACTGCGGTGCAATCTATGAGAGATCTAAACAATAGCAATTTGCTCGAATACGCTATCCAATGCTACTGAAAGGCAATTGCGATAAGTTTGCAATCTCTCGTTGAGCTCAATTTTTATAGCATTTATTGTATTTTTTTCAATCTATGTATTTTACTCGGTGTTACAAAAGGCGAATGTACACATTTAATTGTAATAAACCCTTGTATATAGGTACATCTTCCATGCATTATTCCCACAAGATCAACGAACTGAATCCGGAATTGTATTTGCAAGAGTATACCTCCATTAACGATTACGTACAGTTAATACGTTGATTGAAACGACTAATCTTATATTGTACAATTTGGCACTGTACGCTGTGTCCAATTTTATACTCTAGGTCAATGTCGATTATTCCGTAGCACTGTGATGTGTACATATTAATAGTATCGATACCAGTAAATTTGTAGCTACTGTTTCCTTGTTACCAAATACGCTTTGTATTATGAATATGCGGATATACATATGGTACCTAACAAAAGTGTTCAAACACTTTTTAAAACGCAAACCTTTTTTCCAAACTGGATCAAATGACTTGAATTTTTTAGATAAAGCGACTAGTTTACTCGATAATGACTAAAATTGTTTTTTCTTAATTTTCCTCATTTGGAATGACAAGAAAAAGTAAAATATTTTCGTTAGCCATATATGTAACAATTCGAATTAGAAAATAATTTATAATATTCTCAGCATTAAGGAATTTCTTTTAATATCAAAATAGTATTATAGAATAAATTACTAAAGTATTAAAAAAATTATATCACAGAAATCTAAATTGGACATATAATGATGAAAATAAAAAGATACTCAATCTGATTGAAAGAGACACGATATTTAACAGATAAACAGAGGAGACAAGCTAAATACAGGTAATCTTGCGTATCAATTTCGATAATCTAATTTATAGAAACATTTACATGTCGTAATTCTGATCATGCAAATTTGATGATAGAAATAATAATTTTCAATTTCCCACACTACGCAGATTTTCAATTATTTTATGAATACAAATTGTAACCTTTAGTCTCTGTAAACATTTTTAATTGTGAGTATTCTCGTACTAATTACTATATCGTTACATGTAAAAATCAATCGATACGTGAGCATGTATATTCAACCATATTTGAAATAGTTTATCATTATGTGCACATGTGTGAGTCCACGCATGTGAGAGCATGTTAGGTCCAGGAAATCAAAGCGGGGAAGAGAAGAAGGTACCCGTGAGGAAGCAGCACGCCTACCAATCGTTGCACTACTACGATATTGCACGATATTCAGTCTCAGTGTGCGGTTCGTCTCGTCGACTCACTCCTCGCGTAGACCTAGAATTCCATTTTAATATTCGTTTGTTTGACTAGGCGTTCCTAACCCGTGAACACACCAAAAAAAATGTCTCAAATCTATAAAAAGTCGATGCTAACAATTGGCAAGTTTGTGCCCCAGCAGCTCCAGCCATTGTGGAATCACCCAGCTGGTTAGTACGTTGTCTAGGATTTTCGAATTTTTTAAATTTTGATACACGTGTCACTATCGTATGAATTAGTAAAAGAGACAATCGTCTTAAGAAGCACGAGCACTGCGCTTCTTTTTTATCTCTTTATTCACGTAATGTGAACAGTTATCTCGGTGGACTTGACCGTTGTATTGTTAGCAAAAATCAATTTTATCCCACCGCACGCTGCTCTACATTTTAGCTGTTGACTTTTCCTGAACCTAAAATCTATCTTCACATATCTTTTAACTGATAGCACTCAATCACTCGTAATGAATGCTTCAATGTAGTTCTTCAATGAAGAAATAATGTAAAGCTTTGTCACTCATCTGATATCAATAATTTACGAAGCTCCATTAACTCAATTTTAATAACGACTAATGTGTAATCTATTAAACTTCTAAATAAAAGGACAATTCGTTGCTATCATGGTCGTTGGGGCATGAATAGTGTTTTTATTTCTTTCTCTATACTGCACTCAATTTGATGTAATTAATACAGGAAAAGAGGAATGTAACAGCACACAGTGTCGACCTATTTTTCCCTTTCAGGTCCGCAGACTATATTCTTCTGGGCACCAACTTTTAAATGGGTCAGTAATAATATTGTAATGTCTTGCTAAATATTTCGTGCTTCATTCATAATTTCATAAATTATAACAATACTCGAACTAATCGCTACAAAAGAAATGAATCAGTGAATACATAATAAGATTTTCCGTCTTTATGACTGTGCATATATTTTGTGGTTAATATAAGCGAAATAATTTTGCTTCAAGGCGGATAACGCACGGTCCTAGCATCGCTCGCCAATAAATACGTTGCAGAAATATTTCTCGTGTCATGTGGTAGCCGTATTCGTGTACAATGGACTTGATCCAAGTGCGACTTTGACACGTGAGGTCGTAGATCTTGAAACGACCGTCGTCGCTCGTGCGACCTTCGGCGATTCCGTAATCGTTTATTCTCTTCCGTAACGGTGTATGAAATTGATTCTGCAACGTGATCTAGTACCAGAAATAGGCAAGATTATATTTAAAAACGATAACAAATAAAATTAATTTTATCATTTTTCATTCATTCGTAATTTTATTGCTTTGTAATAGCTATCTAAACTAAGAATTTCTATTAAAATTTTGTTTAATATATAATTTTTTTAATGTTTTACGTATAAATAACACATACAAGATTTTGTAATTATTTGTAATCCCACAATTTTTATTTGAACAAAAATTTTTCCTATCTTTGTTTCTGTAGTTTCGAAAATCTTAAAACAGAATATTTTGGAAATCATCGCCGTGCGCACGCTTTACTAAATTGTGGTCGATGTAGCTGGAAATAGATTAACCTTGAAGTAAACAATCTCAATGTCTGCCTAAGCCTTCTGTTCTTTCGTTTCTCGTACATGAAACTTGTTTCTTTATTGATGATTGTCACTTTTCGTTCGTGATATATTCTATTAAAATTAATTCATATTATTAAACGCAATTCAAACATTTTAGGGACTTGTGATAGCTGGTCTCGGTGATCTACAGAGGCCAGCTAGTCAGCTCTCTGTTAGCCAATCATCTGCTTTGGCAGTGACGGGAGTGATCTGGACCAGATATTCTTTAGCAATCACCCCGAAAAATTGGAGTCTCTTCAGCGTAAATCTCTTCGTTGCGATAACGTCTATTTATCAAATTGCTAGAGCGATAAAGTAAGTATCATCATTTCGCAAGAGATACGTATATTTTGTATTTTCTTTTAATAACATTACGAAATACTTAAGATACAAAAACGCATAAAAAACAAACGCATTCGTGTTTAGTGCGAATACATTTTAATTCATATCATTCTTGTTACATAAGCCTTCTAAATATTTTTTTTAGATGTATGAGAAGGAGCACTTAATTTTTTTTTAATTAACACTGTAGGTAGGGAATAAGTTTTGAAATGAGTATAGAATGAAGACTCCCTTATTCCAATATTTATTTTTATAGTACTCTAGTTTTCAAACATTTTATTATAATAATTATTGTATTATTTAGGTACACTATAATAGAATGTTTTGCTTTCAAGACATTACAAAAATAATCCTTCAGATAAGAGAATCTCTATTATATATTATGTTATATAAGAAAATTGAAGTGTACATAGTGTTAAATGCGTTGAAATTAGTTACACATGTTGAACACATAGAAAACTAACTTTCAAAGCTTTATGGATCATAATGACTTTGTAATCTTTGAGTATTTCTGCTTGATTTAAATAGTAGAATTTAAATACATTTATAATCAAATGTAAATTGCATACTCTTCTTATGCATCAATAACCTCATATGTACATGACTAATTTTACTGGAGATTATTATGTTGAATAATGTTATGTGAAAACGTAATGTGAGTTTATTAATATTCAAAATCAGTAAAGTAGTTAAGAGCATGGAACCTACTAATGTATAAGTATTTAACTTTAATTATAAGAATTATTTGATGATAAAAATATTGTTTACTAATGAGAGAACATCTTTTTTTAGCTATCAACGGGAGCAGGAAGCTCTAGCAAAAGCATCAATGACAAAAGAAAAATAGTGACTATATTCGAAATGATATACATTCCTAGCGATAAAAAATACTTTATGTAAATAATGACCATATTAGGTACACTGACTTGCGGAATATTTCCAAACGTTATGTAATGTGAAACAGAGGAACATTAACACTACAAATAACCGCGAGTTTAAATTAATTATTTAACTAGCACTTTCAATAATTTTGAAAGTTCCATATAGCAAAGTTGTAAATATTTCAATTTATATAAATACAGTGATTTATTGTACATTAGACACGGGAAGGAAGCAATCATAGAAATACTAGAAGCACATAATCATTGAAATACCAGAAGGAATACAAACTGCAAAGATTAAGTATTGAAAAAATTACCAAAAATCAAGGTTAAGGAATCTAAAACAACAAAAATAAGTTACCAAGATTCTGAACACACCGTAAGCAGGTCATTCACATTCAGAACATTCAAACACCAATAATCAAATATGTACTTCTATTACCTACTATGCTTTCAAAATCTAACAATTGGAAACTATAATGCAATAGAATCGAAATTTGGATTCCGAATCAAAAGATTATAATCTTCTGAGATTCGCGAAATCTGTAAAATTCATAAAATGTTCATACCGAACTGTGATATCGAACCTAAGGTGCTGCTCGTAACTTTATTCCACTAGTAATGCATAAATTGTAAATCATAGATTAAGCACATGTACCAATTAAAATGTATTACACAATATCAAAATTCAATACATACTTAGCTGAATTGTAAACTCAAACATTAATGACAGTACACCAGTTTATAAGATTAA
This sequence comes from Augochlora pura, assembly GCF_028453695.1. NCBI lineage: Eukaryota > Metazoa > Arthropoda > Insecta > Hymenoptera > Halictidae > Augochlora > Augochlora pura. The sequence goes on along the minus strand of NC_135781.1, from coordinate 8,095,943 downwards.
TATGCTATACTTATTAGGTATGTTTGTTCACGTATAAATCTACCTCCAAGTAATAATATATAATACCTATTATGTATAATAATTCGCAACACTGATGCTGAATAATTTGACGAAGTAGGAAATGTACAAATTGCATACTGAGTTCGATAATGTTATAACTGCCTTGTATAAATTTAATAGAAAAATATATTTTTGTATACAATGGTTATTTATTCAACACTAAATTTTAATTCGTATTTGATTTGAATTTGTGACTGAAGTTAGTTGAATCTCATATTATGGTCATAATATACAATTTAGTAATAGATCCTACTCCTGCACTTTCCGTGCTCCCTAAGCTGACTCGCGCATCCCCACCAGTTTACTCCGCAGCCAGCTTCGCACAAGTACTATTCTTTGAATAGAAATATTTTTCCCTTTGGCCTATCAATTTTAGCTTTTGCACAGGTTATTTTTTCATACAGGGTGTACCAAAATTATTGAAACTCCGAGAGAAATGAGGGGTTCCTGAGGCCATTTCAAGTAACCTTTTCCTTTGCTAAAATGCAATCCGCGGTTTTGTTAACGAGTTATTAATGAAACAACAGTAGCGAATGAAAGGCAAGCGCGCGAGATTCAACCTGCTACTACGCACGCGAGCCAGCGGGCAGAAGTCAACCTTTCTACAGAAAGGGCATAGTCGATTAAGATAGTCAAAACTGCCCTTAGAGGTTTTTCAATGAATCATACACCGTTCGATAGCTGACCAATAAAAACTCATCTGGACAAAATTTTAACCCTGTAATTTGTCCATGAGGGTAGTTACAGGATAAATTAGATTTCGCGGTTTTCCGTCATTTTTCCGCCTTTAGCGGCTTTCTAAAAGGCCACACAGGCTGCAAATGTTTAGAGTGAAACACCTTGGAGTGACCTTAGGCCCAAGTGACCTGGGATCATTGCTTAGGGACTCTGTGGCCAAATTAAATAATTTTTTTTTCTTTTTTACGTGGAGAAAATCTGCAATCCGGAAACCCCCAGCCTGCCCGGGGGAGCAGACCAGGGGTAGTGTGGAGTTCCTGTTGTTTGCTGTCATAACCATGCTTCGGGTTATGTAGGCCTGCCATAACCGGGGACGGGGGGGTTTTGTTGACATAAGCCCCTATAGGGTACCCACTAAAACCTCCACGGTGACCATCGGACGCTGTTCCATCATATGACGATTGGTTACGGTTGCAGGGAGGCCGCACCCTGCACCGTAACATCTCGGCGGCCGCATAAGTGGTTCATATACCCAGGACCCCCGCCACCCGGGGGGTGACGTATAGATGATGGACTACGTCACCCCCTACTCTCGTCAGGTAGGGAGATGAACCCCCCTGTCCTGATAGCGGGTGACGGGAACTTGCTGAAATCAGCGTGTGATATGTCCGCCGCCCGCAACTCTCAAATTACCGAAGGTTCCACATTACGCGGTCGCCACCCCCGGTTCCGACGTGAGGGGTTGGATCTCTCCTGACCCCTCTCGGCAACCTCCTTCTGTAACATGCCCTGCACACAGAAGGAGACTGCCGCATTTCATCCCCTTTTGCTACCTGCTAAAAGGCGAGGCATACCTCCAGCGTATGCTGCGCCGAATCCACCTTCTCGCCGCATTCGTAGCAAAATTATATAACCCTGACATAACCTGAAACGGTGCCTAAAGTTACAAAAGGAACTTTGTAGATTTTATATGAATAGACTAAGCGCTTTAAATTATCCTATTCAACGCTTATAATTTAAATCGGTATTTTATATGGAATTGTCAAACCAATAAATAAATTATTCCAGTTTATTATATACGTGTTCTTTCTGCGAGGATTTATTATGAATTGAATTACTTGTTAGTAGAAAACAATAATAATTGTCAAAGAAATATAATGTAGGCAAGACGAAAATTGACTGGAAGAGTTCGCAGCTAATTCTACCATAATTCAATGATTCTATCTCAGCAATGAATCATCAGCCAATCAGAGCAAAGGAAATTCCTGTGTTGACTCTCTGTAAAGAATCAAGCTGTAGGCTAGAGGTGCGCAGAAGTAGGACATCTTACTGTATTTTCATACATTTAGAGTAGTTCCGAGTCAAACCGAATACAGCTAAAGTGTATGTAATTCCTCATTATGGCAAACTCACGTCCTTTTGCCATAATTCAGATTGTACATTTATGTTCTATCTTCGTATTCTTAATTCCACTTCTATCACGGATATCCAAAACAGCCAGAAATTCCCTAACCAACCTCATAGTTACAGAACATTGCAATTTTATATCGAGTAAAAGTGACATACGTTACCGTTGTATAAATGTTGGTCCACTATTGTATCCACTAAGCTGAGCTCAGAATTAACTGCACAGGAAACTCCAATTTCCCGGAAATTACATAATTTTTGAATATCCTATATATGGGTATCGAATCGTTTATGTACTCATGTGTGTATTATGTGTAATAACGGGTCCTACTTTTGCACACTTCTATGCCGGATCTTGATTCATTAACTAGGGTTTGTATTGAAATTTTCTTTGCTCTGATTGGCTAATAATTCACCACTGAGACAGGCTTCACTTCAGATTGGATGCGCAATAAAACGGTGGGGATGGGCATGCTAGCTTAAGGAGTAAGAAAAATGTGCAGGAGTAGGTCCCATTACTATATCTAGGACTCACAATGTTCGCATCGTGTAATATGGAGCATGGATGCCATCCCCATTTATATCACCATCTCGAGTCACCTGCAGCGCTTTCGTTGCAACCTGAGCACACTGGTACACATGTACATACAGTCGAAATAATTCACATGTACGTACTAGTGCATAGTATTTTTGATAGGATGTAGGATATATAATAAATAAACATAACATTCCAGTATTGTAAATATATATTAATATTATATATGTGAATATTTTTGTACATTGTGCTTGATATTTCCCTAAACATCCCTAGGAAATTTTACCTGATCTTCCTTCTCCCAACAATTATTCTGGAATGTGGTAACAAGACAAAGGGGGTGGGAATAATAAACGTTAGGCGTGTCGGCGTCTGTTTTTAAATATATTTTAACAGAAAATTACGTTGATAAAGCAATCTTTTTTGTAATATTTAGTTTTGAATGATACGAACTCAACTTTTTGGAAAATTAATTACGTATCTTAAAATGTCGGCTGTGCAAAAAATTTTGTGCACAGAAAATACCCTGAAGATTCTTAATTCATAGCGTATCATTTTGTAATTCAACAAAGTTTCAACACTGCGATTGTGTTATAGCACTAAGTATATGTGCCTGGCGGTCGGAAACAAGTGGAAGAGGGTATGTTCTTATGGGGTAGCTCGAGGGCGGTAACCTTTGCCGGGGAATGGAGACTGAGAGCGTAAAATCGGGGGCTAGCGAGCATAGCCATAGCCATCATAGCAGGACTTCTCAAAAACATCATAGAACTCATAGTTCTAAATCTCATCACAGACAACATTCTCATAGAAGTACCAGGTATTTGAATTTGATGACCAAGTGTGCTTATGTAATAATGGGAAAAATTGTAGCTAAATCCTTTTCCACTTGTAACATTAATATGTTTGTTTAAAAGGACCAGTCGCAGTCATAGGAAGGAAAGACATTTAGATACAAGCGAAATGGCTCCTTTTCAAACAACTGTTAATGTAAGAGGCGATAGCGTGGATAATTTGGGTCAAGAAGTTATCGAAGTACAGATATTACCCCAAGATGAAAACTGGGGGGAAAATACTACTGCTGTTACTGGAAATACCTCTGATAGATCAGAATCAACTGAAGATGTGAGCCATTGGCCACATGAAAATGATGGATCATTTAGTTCCTGTAATCGATTTGTGGGTCCTGTTATAGCAATGATAATTGGACTAAGCGCCTTTCTTAGCCCTGTTGCTATGGTTATACTGCCCAAAGTAGGATTTTTTCCTGATTCTACAACTGTGTTAACAATGCAACAAAAGCTACAATTGCTATCATGTAATGCAGAATGTAAAGGCCAATTATTAGGTTTAGCCTTTAAGTTGGTGCTACTAGGTATTGGAAGTTGGGCTGTGTTTTTACACTCACGAAATGCTACTATGCCTCGTATATTCTTATTCAGAGCTGGGGTATTACTTCTTACCACATTGTGCATTTGTACTTATTGGCTATTCTATGTTGTTCAGGTATATGATTTTATCACATATTTTAAATTTCTTTCTATAATAGTATAACATTTATATAAAATTATTATAAATTTTAGGTCACAGAGAGTGCTAAGACTGCTGCTAATGGTGAAATAACAGAGTACAAAAATTTAGTAAATTATGCTGGTACTCTCGCAGATACTCTATTGTTCATACATTATATTGCAATATTACTTATTGAAATACGACATCAACAACCTATGTTTTATCTCAAGGTATGTCAATTTAAATTTTATACAATAACTTTTATTTATTAAGTATATTGTAATAATAACTTAATATTCAAGGTTGTAAGATCACCAGATGGTGTATCACGATCATATGCAATTGGTCAGTTATCGATACAACGAGCAGCAGTATGGGTATTAGAAAGGTATTATACAGAATTTCCTATCTATAATCCATATTTGGAACGACTGCCTGTATCAAAGTCTGGCAGAAAACAATCAAGCTTCAAATTTTATGAAGTTGATGGTGGAGTTACTAGTGGTGTTCAGTCTCGAGGAGGTAGCGGTGATAGATCAGTAATGCCTACTCAAACTCGTCGTAGGGATTCTAGCCATAATGAACGTTTTTACGAAGAACATGATTATGAACGTAGAGTTAGAAAACGTAGAGCAAGATTAATCACTGCCGCTGAGGAAGCATTTGCTCATATTAAACGTTTACATTCAGAGGTAGAATCAACTCCAAATCCTGGACCTATGGATCCTATGGAAGCTGCGCAAGCGGTATTTCCATCTATGGCAAGAGCCTTACAAAAGTATTTAAGAGTGACACGACAGCAACCGCGTCACTCTGTAGAATCTATTTTAAATCGACTTGCACGGTGTTTAGCTCAAGATGCAGCCCCGCGAGCGTTTCTAGAGCCCTTTTTTGTAACAAGTCCCGTTTTTTCAAACGAAAAGGAGAGACAAAAACGTTCTCATCATTGGGCCTTAGTTTGTGAAGGCGAATTACCATCACGACCTCTTGCTAATGGTTGCGAATTTCAATTAAGACAAGGTGAAGTAGCTCTTTTATGTACAGCATATCATTTACCCCATTTTCATCTTACAGAACAACTTGCACATCCGAAATCTAACAAATTCTTGTTAAGATTAAACTCTGAAACATCGGTCTAGTAACGCTTTAAATTTAATGAAATTTTTCGACATAATTTGCAATCAGATGCTTGTATTTTTATTGAATACAGAAATCATTAAGAACGAGTAGTTTTTTACTGTATTGTATATAATTGAGAAAACTCCACAATAATAAGCTTGTAAGTATTGTGAATTAAATATAACTATAGCAATGCTAATAATTCTATATAGAAGCCTATATTATTGTTATATACATATAGCAGTGATAAAGTTTTTATTAGAGTATATTTTCAGACAAACAGAAATTTTCACAGCATTGAAATAGTTTTTCATAACGCTATCACAAAAAAATGTTCCCATTAATGAAATTATTCATATTCCTTCTTTGCTACAAGCAATTAGAGGATAAATGGACAATGCAGTCTTGCATTTACGACTCTGGATAAAATACTCAATCATTCATACTATACACGCACACATTTATTTATTCCATTATTTGTATAGTATAGTTTATAAAATCAAAATAAGTCTATCATATTTTATAGCAGTATTGACTAAAAGTGTAAGATTCTTGGGTACTTTTTGGAAGCATATCTATAGTAGAAAGAGAAAAACAAAATTAATTTCGAATGACTCGTAAAGTAGTTGTGTTTTAGTTGAAATATATAAACTACAAATGCTTCTTCGTTGTTAAAATAATAGTGTCCCAGAAGTGCATTAAAACTATTATACTCATATCAACGATATCTATTATTGTAAACAGTATTTTCGATTTAAATCCATAAATGCTGTTATTTGTGTAAGTATTAAAAATACTTATGGAAATAATTGTGTATACAGTTAAACGGAACATACTGTATACTTAGAATCTATAAGCTATTATTTTATACAATACTTTTTTATTTATTCTGAATAGGAAAATAATTACATTCCTACAATCTATACAATATTCTGTTTATGCATCTATATGTATTGTATATAGAAAGACACATGACATCTGTATTTTTTAAAAATACAGTTCAATGATACAGTTTCTTCCATGACACTAATTTTATTAAGTTTTTTTTATATTTTACATTTATATTGTATACTTTATTTTTTACAATCTATAGATTTGTTTTTTTTTTACAACACATGTCGAAGATAATAATCGTAAATATTGTCGAAAAGGGATTTTAACACAAATGATTTCGACCTACACATATGTTGTCAAAAACACTTCTCTAAGTAGCCATTAAGATATTTTAATTGACGCTGTTATTCATTACAAATTTATTAGTAAAACAAGACACCGACATTTTTCTTTTAAAAAGAAAATATATCTATAAAAAAAGTCTAATCTAATTCATCTATTTTGAGTTATCTCAAATTAATATCATCTATCTTTTACTGCGAATGGAAAAGTATCAGTATTGATTCGGATTGAAAAAATCTCCAGCCAGTCGGTAATACTGTAATCATTTTGAAAAAGATCCTATCGTTGTCAGCATATCATTAATTTTATTCAGTAAAATTTTTCTATTACTTGATTTTTAACGAATGATGACTAAAATTTGGTTGAAGATAGTCACGAGTGTATTTTTGATAATATATGAAAGAGTGAACGATCAATTAGCTGAATTCTCTTTTGATCATATTTACCTCAACTTTCATTTCTTAAGTACTTGAAGTACTTAAAAGAATACTTATTATTTTTAAACATATGATCAATATACAGATGTAATAAAAGATCAAGTAAAATATTAAATGATCTATTAAAATTTACAATACTTTAGAAATCATAATTATTTGTAAAATATGTTTAATATAATAAACTATACTGAAGAAATAAACTTCTAGTAATATACGAACTGGCTAAAAATACTGAATTCTTTGCTACAACAAATAGTAATAATTTTCTTTAAATTTTCATCCTTCAAGAGATTTTGCTGTGATTACATTCTAATTTACTTGAACCCATCAGCAATCACAATACAGTAGCTACTCTTTAAGTATTTAAGTTGTTTACACTATTTATAAATCAGTTTCTCCGTTTAAAAGTATTGAATGTATTAATTTTATTGAATATAACCATTAATATCACATTAATATTAGCATAAATTTTTTGTATTAAATTGTTATTTTATATGTTATTTTGCAAGGTTTATGGTATTTTACTGTATTTGTGACTGAAGTTATTATTACATATATGTTTATGTACAGTAGTTTATAAGAATATTCTACATTCATATCGTAATATGTATATATATATATATATATGTAGCAGTGGACATATAAATAAGATATGATCAGTATAACAGTGGAATTTATTGTATGAAGAAAGTATACTATTGCAGGTACTCTGATTATTCTTTTACACTTCCTGATCAATCATTGACTTCGAATAACAAAAAGTGTACATTCATCCACATTTAGACAACATTTAACATATCACAATGTGATAATACAAATTTGCCTCTGCTTGTAACTTATTGTTTAAGGATATACTAAGTTTAAAATAATTACATGAAAAGTATAGAAGAATTTCTTTTATAATGTTATATTGCAAATATATAGGTGATTTTGCTGTTGTGAGTAGCTTTAATTATAAACTTTTTTATTTATGTGTGAGCGTGGTTATTGTATTAATTGGCAAATTAAATATGCATACTTAAAATACAAATATTAATTTTCTGATATGTATTACTTTTGCATGTACTCCACTGCGATTCTTGTATTTGTAGAATATAATAAGTTATTATTTAAGTTATTACTTAAAGTAAAAATTATAGTTTGTGAAAGATTGTGCGCACAAAATAAATAAAATTCAAATAGCTTAAGGAGAAACCTGAAAAATAAATAAATGACATTGTTACTTCAAGTTTTATTTATAAATCTTGTATTACGAGAAGCATTGAAATATTATAAGCTACATAACTATAATAATGTAAAATGCAAGAAACAAGAGTTTTATTCTTTACATTTCGTATACTGATGAATATTTACATTCTCTCAAAATTTTTCCAAAAGTTTCTTAATGTACTTTTTTAAAAACTTTTGTGTTGTAAATATGTTTTCAATCTGCTCTAATGCAACGATTAGTTAGATCGTATTTTGCTTAATTTGTCGAAATATTGCCTTTATAGATCCATTCTCAAAATCGCTAACGATTGTGGTTGAGAAATTCTATGAGATGGAAAGTAAAAGTCGAATATAGCGCAGCGTGTTTTAAATGGGGCGCCAAGCGTATGGTTGCGCGAAAAGCGTGTTTGACTACTGTGTCGTGCTGTTGCCACTTTTTATTTACTTTTCTTTTATTACTAACTATGATGGCAACATTGTGCAGTCATAAATCGTCAGCCAATCAAAAGACAGAAAATTGCTACATTCATATGTTAAGGTCTGAATTGTCTGGATGTAGGGAATTTGATGTGGTTCGGTTGCCCGTGGAGCGCTGAACCGCTCTGCTCGTGAAAGGTTGTAGAGAGTTGTACAACTTTGAATATTTTAAGCAAAAACTGGTACTTTATTGATAGAGCTCTATGATCTACTTTCTTTGACTGTCGAATAAAGTCTGTCTGTATTTTCCCGAGGAAAGCAAGTTTTATTCCTGCGTTCCTTCTGGTTCTTCCTCCCTTGTCCAATAGGAAAATTGGGGTCCTCTAGCTGGATGCTGATTCGTCGGATGGCTCATCTTCTGGTTGCAGATTGGTGGTGATTGGTGGTTCGGCGGTGCGCGTGCGGCTGGGAGTGCGCGACGGTCGAGCGCGCAGGGGCAGAAAGCC